>NC_090740.1:111688767-111988767 GCF_036898095.1 Palaemon carinicauda | reverse complement strand
TTTTATACAACAGGTACTGAACTACACCATAGAGGTTTCACTTGTATCATCATGAAAGCACCACATATTATTTACCACAATAAGTTATGCTACTTAATTTATGCAGTACAGTATTCAATTTCAGTGAAATTAATATTAAATCAATATTCCTCAGTCGCAATGATTACTTTATTCGTAAATCTAATACATAATTACAAGCAGACACTAACACCCTACACCAATATAGTTGGTCTCCTCAGCCACACTCGTGCTAAGATAAACATCACTACTCGTATCATGATGTTTGAATTCACAAACTCGTGCTCATTCGAATCCACGAAGAAACTATGACTAGTATATATCTGTATCTTAATCTAATCTAGTTAATATCATTTCAGGTACTGGAACTTCACTTAAGATAGGATTCACACATTTGGATGTATCTAAATCATTACCAACAATAATATTAACACCATCAACTGGTAACTTGTCCACTATTGCTAGCTTTACATCTTGACACTCCTTGACTTTCTAAGTTCATATTCAACAAGGCACAAACAAGACGAGTGTTCTGAAACCCAACTAACTTCACTTTTTTTTTCATGCTGATTACTGCCCTTATTAGCACACTATCTCTCCTAATGAGAGAGACAGAATGGGGTCATGAACAAAGCAAGGGTACCACTCTCAGATCACCTCCTTTAAGAGAAGAAACTACACTTTCAGATATAAACTTCATAATGTTTCCTAGTTTCTTTCGTAATGTCATTCTTACTTGATGAAAGATTATTAACTAGAAATACTCATTTCTTAAAATTTTTCCCTTCTGCTACACAATTCCTTGGTAGATGCCCTTTGTTATTACATTGGAAACAAGTTTAACTCGGAACTTCTAACTGTCCATTTGTTCTTACAAACCCTAAAAGTATAATTAAGTTTCCCACATGTATGACAATAGTAGGATAGTCACTTTTCCCTATTATACTAATACTTTAACTGATTTTACTATATTGCATTCTACCTGCTGAAGGATCACTTTTCTTCTTACTCTTACCTAAGCTATGGGTTTAACTACTCATCTGCAAAAGATTTGTTAGGTTTTCCAATCTCAAAACAAAAGGGATTCATTAACTGCAGTTGAAAAATTGAAAATGAATATGAAGAATCTTACCAAAAGAAACCATGTTTATTCTCAAACTTGTTCACAAAGGAAATCAGTGTTGCTGCTCCTTTACTTTCAATGCCTAAAGTGAGATGCATGTTTGTTGTTTGAAGGGGAGACTCAGTCAGAACCGTAACCCTGTCCGACTTTTGATTTTCTTAACACTTTTTTCCCTATCTCATTCTTTTCTCTCTCCTCGAAGCTTATACTGTATACCCATGCGTGGGCGGAGCTAATTATGAAGGGCAATGGACATTGCCTTATAAGGAGTTTTATGTTTTTTTTTTATATCCTGCATCTTGATTGGTTCCATTTAAAGTGCCCACTTCTGCACACCATGGTAGAGCAAGTTTTCTGGTGCAGTGTGGACCCATCGTGACACCATATAGCAAAAGCACTTCATGGGAAAGCCAGGTAGTGACGCTTCCAGAAAGAAAAGGATTTTCATCGAAGCTCGGTTTGTCCCAGAATTACTGCCAACGGTAATAAATGTGATGCAGTCTTTTGGTATAAGCTAACTGGATTTCTTCTCTTGGAGAAGAGATACAGTTTTCATATATATACATCTTTAATATTATGCATCTGCTTATTACAGCCCTCAACATTTAACCCATGTTGAGATAAGGTTGAAAGCACCATCAAAATGGCCACTAAAAGTCTTATATTAAATGGAATTTCATTGGACCCATTCAGGATGTCTAATCATCATACAGTATAATCTAGTGTGTTGTATCTAAGACACTCCAGTCTTATTTCTGTTATATTTTACTTATCATAATTTAGTTTAAGTTTTCAGATATGTACTAATTTTCTTTTTGTAATTTGTCCTACATCTTTTTTCAATTTCAGGTATGATTACTGACTTGTACATTGACAAATTCAAGTTTAAAGGAGTCAATGTAAAGAGTCGGGTGCCTCAGCTTTTAGAGATTCTTGACAATTATGGAAGCCTTGATCTCCAGCACCTAATAAATTTCTTCCAGTCATAGGGATATGGTAAAAAGTATAATTTTTATCAAGACCTTTCTTTTATAAGAGTATCTATAACTTTATGCTAGGTAATGTAAAATATACTTTTTCAATGCAATTTCAGTTTTTCTAATATTTATTTTAAAATCTGTTTTTGTAAATTAAAATGTTTAGTATACTTTACATTTAAGAGTAACGCATTTGTTTTTTGTTTTTATCATGTACAGGGTATATGATCTGTTATGTTTTTATGTATCAGTTCATGATTTCCTATCTCTTTGAAAATCTATATTTTCAAGGAGTTAATATTAGTTTGATTTTGTTTATATATATTTTTAATAGGATTTAAACAAGTAAACAGTTCTATACAATATCTTTATTTTTAACTATTTATTTCAATTTATTTATTTATTTATATTTATTTTGATGTTGTTACTCTTCTTAGATTATTTTATTTTTCCTTGTTTCCGTTCCACACTGGGCTGTTTTCCCTGTTGGAGCCCCTGGGCTTATAGCATCCTGCTTTTTAAACTAGGGTTGTAGCTTAGCAAGTAATAATAATAATAATAATAATAATAAAAAGGGAATAATAGAGCTTCTTAATCAAATGACAAGGCTTTAATCTCATGTCTACTTAAGAAGATTGTTGAGCATAATTAGAATAATATGTGCCATTCCCCAAGAAACACTGGTTACCGTAGTAGCTATAAGTATTGGGACCACATAATCATCATCATCCCCTCCTACGCCTATTGACGCAAAGACCTCGGTTAGATTTCGCCAGTCGCCCCTATCTTGAGCTTTTAATTCAATACTTGTCCATTCATGATCTCCTACTTCAAGCTTCATAGTCCTCAGCCATGCTCTTCGCACTCCCCGAGAGAGATTAGTTCACCAAATGTTCAGCTGGGCTCCACAAGGCACTGGAAGAGTTGGAAGACCCATATAATCAAGGATGATAATTTTTATGCATTTTGAGAAGCAGGTCTCTAATTCCAGTTTGCTTTTCACGCTAGCAGATGTTGTTTTACTTATCTTTAAAATATAATAAAACTTTTCAAAGGCTGAATTCTTTCATTCTCGATTGAATTCTATGATCAACCCTGTGGATCAACATCTTGATCTTTTCAATGTGTTTGATAGATGAGATAACCCTGGCATCTTTAGAATATGTTCAATACAAAACTTGAGTCTCTCTGAAGAATTTTTTAGTTTTTAAATGAGATTTGTTACAAACCCCCATTTCAAAATCTCTCCTTACCACGAACCCTCTTGATCTTTATTTTGTGTTTTGTGGTGCTTTTTGGTGTAGTTCTTTTATCTTGCAGTTTTAGGTGTAGAAATACCCTGTTTAGTAAAGCAAATTTTCATCTTAATGGGGCTGTCATTAGCACAAAAACCAGCCTGGTATCCTAATAATCTACATTTATCAAGAGGTGTTCTTTCACAGAGTAGATCTTTCATTTTTCTTTTTTACAAACTAGCATTTTTGTAGTTTCTCCACATTACAGTTCCGGTACGCCCTGCTGCTTCCTCCGGTCGCCTTGGTGACCGCGGAGGTAGCAGCAGTAGGGGATTCAGCGAATGACACTTCATTTGTGGTAGATAACGGGGGAGGGTGGTCTGTGGAACCCTAGCAGTACCAGCCAAACTCGGCTGAAACCCTCATCAGGCTGGGAGGAGTGCCTTGGTAAATAGATAGATAGAACAGTTGTCAGATGAAGCTTCTGGGTAGGAGTTTAAAGTTACTAGTTTTGTGGAAACTTTACTGCACAGGAAGTTCATCTACAAATCTGCATTTAAGGGGTGATTAATGAAGTTAATTCATTTGTTCTCCTCCGGAGCCAACCTCTATTAGCAGAACTGCTTTAATGTTGAAGAAATTTCAATTCAAGTCTTCAAATACAGTATTTATTTTATAAGGTGTAAGTTCCTAATTTTATTTAACATTGCTATTTATCCTGAATTTTTTTGTTTCTTCTTTTTTTTTTTTTTTTTTTTTGATACTTTATTCTTTACCTATGTTTCTTTTCCCTATTAGCATAATGATGTTATAAATACCTTGGGATTGTGATATTATGCTTTTCCAGCTATGATTGCTGCTTAGCTTTCAATAATAATAGTAATAACAGCAAAAAAAATAATTGTTTTAAAGAGAAATTTATTGTGTTGAAGTGTTCGATTAGAAATAATTTCATTACATTCTATAATGTTGTGTATTGTAGACATAAGAGTATGCACATAGTGCAAACTATGTTAAGTAAATTTCAACTCTAACAAAGCTTCTAAGAAACACAACTTGCCTGTTTCTTTTTCAATTGCACAAAAAATGGCCTTATTGAGAAAGTCTTTTCAGATTTTTGGTTATCAATCTCTCCTGAGGAAATGTTTTAATCATTTCATTCTGCCATGTTTTAAATATTGTTCTCATATGGTCTTCAACTGCTGACTCATTTTAATTTGTTGGACAGAAACTTGGAGTCCATTTAATTCCTTATCCCTGACTTGGATATTAATCGCTGGCGCCATCCCTTAGCTCTTTGTCCGTGTTGCATAAGATTGTTAAATATTCAGAGCATCATTTGCGTTCAGATCTTCTCAGACTATACCATCTAATATGGAATACTTGATACGATGTTAATTCTATGTCTTTACCTTCTCCATCATAAGGCCCAATACTACATAGTGTTCTAGAAATATTATTCCAGTCTTAACCAGTTTATGGAATGGTCTTCTTAATCTGGTAGTTAAATCAGTGGAACTTCGGAAGTTTGGATGCGTTGTAAATGCTTTTCTTTTTAAAAGATTAAACATAAGTTTCATTTCATAGTTTATATATACTGTATATAACTTACCTATTTCATGTTACTGATATTAATATATTTAATATTTTTTTCTTCAACTCATAGTTTATTTATTACCTCTCATTTATTTGGACTTGGTTACTTTTCCTCTTAGAGTCCTTAGGCTTGTAGGATTTTTCTTTTCGAATAATGAGGGTGTTAGCCAAGATAGTAGTATTAATAGTAATAAACCTCAGAGTGTAATTGCCATTAGGTCTAGGACATTAAATTCTCCCATCCAGATATTTTCATTGATAGCATTTCATTAATAAATAAAAGTTTTTTAAAATTCTATACTAAGTGCCTTGAGAGAATTTAACCTTTTTTAAACATTCCCAGTCTACCCTTTCCTCAGTTACATAAAGGCCTGATATATTAAGAAAGTCTTTCAAGATTTTTCGGAAATCCGTCTATACTAAGCAAGTGTTTTCATTCTTATAATCTCTTATGTTTTGGATATTATTCTATGGTTTAGCCTTTGGCAGCACACTTGAAACTTGAATTGTAGGATATAGTAAACATTTGATATTTCATTAGGTTTCTTATTCCATATCTTGGCATTAATCTTTGGCGCCATTATTCGATGAGCTCATTACAGGTTTTATAAAGTCTTTGATAATTTTGGGATTCCTTTGCACTCAGGTCTCCCTAGACTATACTGTCCACAACTCGCATTTAATTCCAACACAATTTTTTAAGATAATAAATCAGGTAATGATCTTGCTAATAATCATTAGAATTCCTAAGTTCAAACTGGGGGCCAATGCTCTTATGTAGTTTCTTTTCATAATGTACAGTAATTGATTTTTCCTTTTTATAATTTATTTTGATAATATTTACCATATTTATTTTTCCCTACTTGTCTGTTTCCTATGGGAGCTTTGGCTTTTAGCATACTGTTTCCGAATGGCATTGTAGGTTAGCTGGTAATAGTAATAATGATAATGAAAATTATATTTGTATACAAGGCAGAAACTTTATATTCATTTGTCACTCATAATAAATTTCTTCAAAATGTATTACCAACTAAGTTGCTTGAAAGATTATTAAATAAAATTTGAATGTAAAAATTACTTTCTCTACTAAGTTAAACTTTGTTAGGAAACTGAAGTTCTTGGATATTCTTTTAATTCTAGTCATGTAATAATAGTAATGTAAAGTTAGACATGCTATTCATACCAAAGAATTTCTTGTATGCTTTTGTATTCAGACACTCGAGTATTTTACATTATTAAGAAGGGTACAGTTTCTTGCCCAATGTTTTTAATGTTAAGTGTCTGAATTTGTCTAATTGAAATACAGTATAATAATTGACAAATATTACAAGCATTATACTTCCTATTCTGTTATATTTATATTTTTTAACCTTTTTGAATTTTAAAATGCAGGCATTGTAATCCATCCTTTACTGTCCATGATTTTACTTTATTCTTCCCTTTGCCCTCCTACAAGTAAGACGCTTATAAGATATTATGAAGGTTAAGTGTACTTAACAGCTTTAACCGTCCAATGAGGTAAATTTTGTGCATTGTATTTTATTTTTATAGTGTTCAATAAATGCAATATTTTCTTGTTTTCTTCCTCTTTCCTTAATATTGCTTCTTAACCATATTCAGTACTGTATATTAGAGTAAATAAATTATTATATACTTTGTTTGACATCCATAATTCATAAAATTCTAAACTTTGTACGTGGTACTTTATATATGTGATGTGATTAATTGGTAGAGAAAAAGTTACGGTAATCACAAACAGAAGAAAAATATGAAATTTTTAAAGAATTTTATATGCTAGTGTTATGAGAAAACTTATTTTATTTTTAATAGTCTCTGCATACAGGTCAAGGTGCTTCTGTGGGTGGATTTTGAAGAAGGAGCACCACTACTGTATAGACTTGGAAACTGCCAAAATGTACTTGCAAAACCAAGAACAATTCTTCTCTTTTCCAAACTTATATTTTCTCAATTCACCACCTTGCAATTTTTGACTGCTAGCACTTGACTCTTATATTAATACAAGAGAAACAGAAGTTGTAGTGCAACATGCTTAACAAAATCAGAATGTGTGTATTTTCAGGTGGTGGCATTTTTCAAATACCTTGAAATCATTGTTTCCTTCACCAGTGAGTTTGACGATGATGTACTCAATAAGATAAACAGAGCTCATATTTTTAGCAGGCTGAGAACCAGGGTTTTCCAGGACAATGATCCAAAAGAGACTACCAGCATTCAGGTATTTAAAACAGTGTGTGTCTCTACTCTTCTAAGGGGGTAAAATCTGGACTTATCCTTTTTGTGAAAAATTCAGACCTTTCATTGTATTATCTGATTCCAAACACTGATTCTGGAATGAACAGGGTATGCACAATCATAAAAACTATGCACTCCAAATGCCAACTATGTTGGCTTGGTTACTTAATCCTTATGCAGGACAAACTGCTCCCAAGATAAATTCAAACAGCCTACCAAGGATCTGGTTGCCCCAGGAAGAGGTACAAAACCAAAATGTAAAATTTCACAAATTACTCTGAGAACCCTTACCAATGACTGTATGGTTTGGAGAATGATTATTAAGAATGAAGTCCTAACACTGGTGAGGGATTATATAGTAAATCTCACTTTAAAAGGTCTGAAGCAGCACACCTGGTAAGGAGTACCTGTAGTTTCAGATAAGGTGTTGAACTTGAAGTTCAGGATTTTCCTGTAAGCCATAATAATGCACTTAGAAAGAGTAGCAGCACCGTATCTGAAAAGTCATAATACTAAGGAACATTGAATGTTGTCATCGGTTACAATGGGCTGCTTAAAAAAGTAGGCCTTCAATATGAGAGAAAATCTCATCTCTTTTGCCAGTTGCTGACTCAACATATTATGGATAAGGTGTCTTAGGCTTCCCTTGGTTAAAGAGAGCTTCTATAAAATTTTGCTGCAGCCAATATGTCATCTATTCCTTTGTGAATCAGTTAAGTATTTGTGTCATGCTTAAAAAGAAAATCTATTATCATCTGAAGTACCTAAAATGGTTGTCCAGCCTCAAAGAGACTAGACATAATCAACTTTTGCCATCTGGATTTCTATAACTTTTGAACAGAATGCGTGTCCATAGCTTGTGATCTTACTAAAGATGAATTTCACTTTGTAGAATTATATTGGTTAGGGAAGAGCTAGCTTTGAGAGGGTCAGTATTAAAAATTAAAAAATGCTACCATACAGTGAATAAGTTAATTCATGTGAAATCATACTTAAAGGATTCAGTCTGCACCTTAATCCCCGTATAGTAGTGAATAATGATGATGATTTTGAGCCACCCACCCAACAAGAACATTATGATTAAATCTAACCACTCCCTTTGGAATGCTCTACGTTATTTCAATGCAAACAGTTTAATGAGATCATTAGTCTCTGGAGCAAGCTGTAAACAAATATATGTAGCCTACTTTGTTGTAGAATTCCTGTTGTAATGTTCTATTTTCATTTACTAGTAATATTAAAACTCATCATAACATTAGAAAATGTTGTTTTAATAAGCATTACAAAATTGCATTATGCTGACTTCTGTGGCTCTGAGGATGGTCCAAAGCGGAGCCCATTCTTACACCTATCCGGGAAATGACCTACCTGATATGTGGTAGCAGATGTAGTAAAGTCCTTGACTGGTGAACGCCAGACTTGGGTTCTAGTCCCGCTCAAACTCGTTAGTTCATTTGGTCGCTGCAATCTCACCATCCTTATGAGCTAAGGGAAAGGGTTTTAGGGGAACCTATAGGTCTACCTTATGAGTAATCAACAGCCATTGCCTGGCCCTCCTTGGTGGAGAAGGGACTTTGATACTGATCATGACCAGGTTAACTGATGAATTGAATATCAGGGAGTTGTTGGACTCCCTTTCCTTGCCTCCATGGGTACCAGGAAGGATAATATCTCCTAGAAAGAAAAAAGATTCCAGTTATTATTATTATTATTATTATTATTATTATTATTACTATCCAAGCTACAACCCTAATTGGAAAAGCAAGATGCTATAAGCCCAAGGGCTCCAATAGGGACAAATAGCCCAGTGAGGAAAGGAAATAAATAACTGAAGAGAACAAATTAACAATAAATCATTCTAAAAAAGTAATGTCAAAAGAGATATGTCATATATAAACTATTAACAACGTCAAAAACAAATATGTCATATATAAACTATAAAAAGACTCATGTCCGCCTGGTCAACAAAAAAGCATTTGCTCCAACTTTGAACTTGAAGTTCTACTGATTCAACTACCCGATTAGGAAGATCATTCCACAACTTGGTAACAGCTGGAATAAAACTTCTAGAGTACTGCGTAGTATTGAGTCTTATGATGGAGAAGGCCTGGCTATTAGAATTAACTGCTTGCCTAGTAGGCTATTACGAACAGGATAGAATTGTCCAGGGAGATCTGAATGTAAAGGATGGTCAGAGTTATGAAAAATCTTATGTAACATGCATAATGAACTAATTGAACGACGGTGCCAGAGAATATCTAGATTAGGAATAAGAAATTTAATAGACCGTAAGTTTCTGTCCAACAAATTAAGATGAGAATCAGCAGCTGAAGACCAGACAGGAGACAGGGAACTTCCTCCCTATCAATGAATGACCCTCCCCATTTTAAAAGACAAAAGATTTCCATATGAGTAAGAACAACTAACACATTTTAAATGTAATTTTTTATTAGTGTTTTGAATCATAATTCTAACCACACCCATCACTCAGTCCAAGGCCTAAGAACGAAAGTGGCTATTGTGAGACTATTTATTCCATTTCCTCTCTAACAGGCTGGCAGAATAGGGCTTCTCATTGGCACCTTAGATGTCAGGATGCTAGAAAACCTCAAATCAATCAATCAATCTTTGGCACCACCTGTCACCAACCAAATACCTTGTAAGATATTCTATCTCTGCTGAAGATATATTACTATTTCAAAGGACCCAGGTTTATAGAACTAATATTTTGGTGTTTTCTGATAGTTTTCCTTTATCTTATTTGGAAATGTTTCCACTTATCTCTTGTGCTAATTCCAATACAACTTTTGTTAGTCACTGTTCATTTCTTCTTTACTTATCTTTTTTTCATATTACAGGAGTGTTTATTTTCTTCCTAATAATTAATTTTTCTCCTCCTCCTATATCTAAACATATTTTAGTTCTTGCCAGTCTATATTGCTTGGCTTTTACTTGGTGCCCAAAGGTACATAGAAGAAAATGTTTAGGAATTTACTTTAAGAACAGTCTGAATAGAAGTGTATGCTATATGATAATTTATAAGATTGCTTTGTAATTATAGAAAATAAGTCTATTGACTTGTCTGAGAAACAATATGTATAAAAACGGGTTTCGATTGTTTTCTAACCTTTCTATAGAAAAATATATGAATAAGATCAATAAATTAACACGTAAGAAAACTCTAAGGTTCATGTTTTATTTTGGAAAACCTAAAACATCGCCAACGAAGCATACCTAACGATTTAAGAGGACTAAAATGAAGGTATCAATTTAGATTTTAAAAAATCCTTATAGGCCTATATATTGGATAAAAGAATGGAAAATCGATTACCCATTGCCATACCAAACATTTATTCATAGAAATCTCCAATTAAGGTAAACTAATTGACTAAATTTTAAGAAAATTTGGCTTCAGATCATGTTTTTAACTAAACTTATACAGGGATATTTCCAAAATGACTACTGTAATTTCATTTGCAAGGGAAATTCCCCAGTCTTAGATTACATGTTTTAAAAGGCAGATACAATACCATAGATATCCTATAGTGAATACTATAAAATATCAATACAAAGAAGAAAAATCTGCCTATATATATATATATATATATATATATATATATATATATATATATATATATATATATATATATATATATATATTCGTTCTTAATCAACAAAATTAAAGATATCTAAACAAGTACGACTCGTTTCTTGCGCTTCGAAACGTTCTTCTGTTTTATTGTTTACGATTTTCCTTGGGACCTTGGGAACGGTCTTCATGTGAAACATTTTGATTGTCAACGTTAACGTTCGTGAGTAGAAAATTTATCTCCCAACATCTTTCCTATGTTATATATATAAACCTTCAATATTTTTGATAAACGTTCTTTAATACTTGGACAGTGTATTAAATAGCCAATTGAGTTACGTTTAATAGTAAATAACTTAATAAAATGAAATAAGTTTGGACGTTGAAGATGTCGCATCTCTGTTTTATGAGAGTTCTATATATTTGCAATAGTTTTCATGGACATTAATTAACCAAAACGCTTGTTAACATGTCATTGGGTGTGTATTGCAGTATTTTGTTAAATTTTGAACCTTTTAGTCGAATTTCTGTTTGCACCAGTAAGCGTGTTAATGAAAGGTTCGGTCAATAGAGTTTTCGAAAGTTATTAAATGCCTTTACCGGTAAATGCTATAATAACTTGTAAGTTATTACGGTAATATTTCGCATTACAACCCACTCTGTCAAATAAGTATAAGGTAGGAATGAAACTCCATTTTGTGCTACATGTGGTTTTGAGTTCTCAGCTAAGGCACGAGTTGCAGTTCCTAGGGTAAAGTTTTAAAACGGTAATGGAGGCTTTGCATAACGACGGACTTAAATTCTCCCAACCATAATAAGTAGGAATTTCATTTGAGTTATCCCGGCCTCTAATCCGTGGCCATCGTACAACAAAATCCGTGTCCTGTGTTTCGTGAAATCACTACCTAACCTTCAATCCCTGTCCTTACCCACTAACTAACGTGACCCCCATAGACTGCCATAATTTTAGCATCTGTTTCACTACCTGCTTCACTCCTAGCAAGGTAACACAATCTTATTTCAAGGAAGTCGTGCGTAACCATTAGAATCCCACTCAGCAGCACTTATTTTAATTCCATTGTTCGTGATTACGTGTGAAACCAAGACAAGTAGCCCCTCTGTAATGACAGACAGGACCTCCTGCATGCATGGAACACTACTTGGTTGTATTATAGTTACGGACGGGAAAACTTTGCTATTAAAAAAAACGCCTTATATCTATAGGAAAACTCGTGTTTTCTTCAAAAAACTTCTTTTCACCATAAATTCATACTTGGTGAATTATATATATATTTTAATTATATAACCGTTGATAACGGCGAACCCCTAGTGGGACCCTGGGGGTTTTGGGTGGGGAAAACGGCATATATAGGTAAAAAACCTTCCGTAACTATCATGAAACCCATTTTCTCGATACATTATATTTTTGGATGTATAATAAGGACATGGAAAACTGCACAAATTGTCTACATCTTACACTACTGGTATATTTTTCATTTGTTTGTTGAAATTCTACAAAACATATTTGCTCCCGTTCATTCGTTTGTACATACTGTATCTGTTAACCAGTTAGGGTAGAATGTAGTTTGTTGACAGGTGACATCTTTCTTATTACCTGTCAGATTGTTAATAATAATAATAATAATAATAATGTTTATTGGACAAAAAATATTTACATTCAAAGATTTACAAAAAGAAAAAAAGACTCAGTCCAAGCCCATGTGGAGCAGAGCTCTTCGGGCAATAATACAACAAAATAATATCATCAATTAAGTAAAAATAAAAAATAAAGTAAATATGGATATAGATATACAAAATGTACGCATACATATACATAATCATATGTATACAAATAGATACATATAAATGAGAATCTTAGCCTAAAAACAAATGGAAATGCATATTTATATGATAAGGAAAGATGGTATATGAAAGCTAATTGTATATACATTGAAAAAATTGTAGATATTAAGCAAAAAACTCAGTAAAAGAACTAGTTTTACAAATAAAAAAATATTCTAAACAATGAAACATACTTGCGTTGTGGTTAGGTAGGCAAGTATAAATATTTATTAATAAAGCTTAATACCCAGATAACAGGAGATTTGTATATGATTTCTTAAAAGACCGAACGCTAAGCAGTGCCTTTAGATAAGCGGGCAGAGTATTCCAAAGTTTAATACCTTGGTATAGATACGATTGCTCGCATCTATTAATACGTATGAAAGGGAGAGTTAAGTTTGAATTTCTTGTTCCATATGGATGAACTGATTGTTCCTGAATTATTTTTCGTCTTAAATCTGGAAATTTTCAATATTAATCTTACCCGATAATCATGTAGCTGTCAACTCTGTTGCCGACAGAAATCTATGGTAGGGATACGCCAGCGATCGCTATACAGGTGGGGGTGAACACCACAGCGCCATCTGTGGTCAGGTACTCTAGTACTTCTTGTCAACACCACCTCAATTTTTCCTCTGTCGGGCCTCCGGCTAGACCTACATGGATACGCTGTTGATTCTGGAGTTATTGCTCACGATTTGGTGATGTATTTGCTCTAGAGTTTAGCCTTCGCTATTCAGGAAGCTATATCATTAGCTTAGCAAGTTTTTGGAATTAATTTGATTTAATTTTTGATTTAATTTTGGTACGAAGAGAGTATGAACTCTTTCACTTTTAAATGGCCGACCCTTCCCTTAGACGGAAGTGTTGGTGTCGAAGAGAGTATAGACTCTTAATTTTGCTTAACAAAGTTATAGATTTATTTTATATCTCTCCGCCTTTTATAGGCCTCTTTGATTAACTTCCTTTTATTATAAACTTATTAAAATTAATTTTTATATTTGTTTATATTCGACCTTTCCTAATAGTAGGCGGTCTTTTCTTGGAACCGAAGTTAATTAACTTTAAGCCCGTCATTTCGTTTTTACCTGTTAACATATTATGCCATTTTAATGTTTTTGAAAGAATTTCTTTGATAGTCTTGTACTGTTTTCAAAGTTGAACTAACGTTTTGTTTTGTCTCTGCAGTTGTTGACGTTCAGAACGTTCAACTTGCGCTCTATCGTTACGATAGAGAGAGAGTCTATCACGGTGTCACGTTGCAGTAAGAGTAAACCGATTCTAGCGTTTTGTTCATTCTTTCTTAGCTTAAATGGTTCTATTCTAATAAAGGAACTTTTTATTTGGGAAACCTTTCAGTTTTTTTCCTTTAACAATAATATGTTTTAACGATATATATAATTGGGCTCTTCTCTCAGGTGCTAAGTCAAGAGAGAGAGAGAGAGAGAGATAGAGACGGAGGGAGAGAGAGGAGGGTAAACGTTTCGTTCAAGCGGGTAACGTTGTTATCGTTTTTGCTCTTCTCCCTAGTCTCTTTAGGGGAAGAAGGTAAACGTTTCTAGAGTTTTATTCTTGTTCTCAGACTTTATGCGGTGAGAGATTTTAAACGTAGTTTATTTGATCTAGTGTTTAATCTCTTTTCCAGCCACTGAATTATTTATCTTTCATTATGTTTTTCTGTTACATTGTAATACTGTTTTCGCAATTACTAACTTTTAATGAAGGATAGAATTGCGTGTTTCAGGTACAAACCACTTAAAGTTTTGAGTTCAGTGAAATAAGTGCAAACAGAAAATCAAAAGTGATAAAGTGATAAGCGCATAGTGTTACAGTGTTGCGTTCGAGGGTTCGTCTGTTCGTGCCAGTTGTTCGCCTAGTCTGGGACCTCTTACAAGCTCCCAAGCCCAGGGGAGAAGTAATGTCGAAGGACTTATGGGTTCAGCAGGCCTCGATCGACGAACAGACGTTTCCCTCCGTGGTTTCGGGTGTAACCAACTCACGTAGCCGACGTGATCACCCCACCCACACAAAGACGAGAGAGCCCTTTTATTCCTCGTCTGCGGAAGAGGTTTCTCGCAGAAACCATGGACCAAATCTTGCAGCTTTTAAGTGCAAGTCGGTCCCTTCCGCGCAAGTCCAACTCCTAGGTGTAGCCATTAGCACTGGGTCAGTTCGGACTTGCTGCAGTACGACAACTGCACACCTCCCAGAGAGGCAAGGTGGTATCGCAACAGACAGTAACTCCGTCTGTTGCCGCACCAGCTGTTTTAGACCCTCAGTTTCAACGGACAGTAGCTCCGTTTGTTGTTGTCTTTCTTAAACTCTAGTGGTCTATGCTGCTGACAATGCAGTCTCAGCTTGCGGTGTTGATGCAGGAGTTTCAGGCAGAGAAGGTTAACACACCTCCTCCTGCGAGCGCTACTCCACCTCTACGCAGTCCAGCCTGCCAGACGTATGATGTTGAGGTTCCTCAAGCTACCTCCATGCGTGAGCTGCCGCGTTGGGAGTTGCCAGATACCAGCTCTGTGCAGCAACCTCCCCTTTCCTTGAGGCAGGAGCCTCTTGCCACGCGGCAACCTCCTCAACACTTGAGGCAGGATCCTTATGCTTTGCAGCAACCTCCTCTACCCTTGAGGTAGGAGCTTCTTGCGTTGCGACTACCTCCTCCATCCTCGAGGCAGCTACCTCTTGCGGTGCGACAACCTCCACCATCCTCGAGGCAGCAACCTCAACTCCACCTCTGCGCAGTCCACCCTGCCAGACGTATGATGTTGAGGTTCCTCAACCTACCTCCACGCGTGAGCTGCCGCATTGGGAGTTGCCAGATACCAGCGCTATGCAGCAACCTCCACCATCCTTGAGGCAGCAACCTCCACTCTTGAGGCAAGAACCTCAACTCTTGAATGGGCTCTCGTGGCATGGTTGGTTTCGACCTGGCCTTTCATTAGAAGGGGCTAGCGTTCGATCCCAAGTATGAGGTAGAAATTTATTTCTATTTGAACACGATGTTGTGTTGATATTTATCCATATTGACTCATTAGGGGTAATTTGAATGAATTACTACCAATTGTGTCACGTGGTGGCCCGGGGAAATCTGGTAAAACTCGCTGGTAAAGAGACTGATGTCTCACCAGGTAAATCCTCGGACAGCTAGATTAGTGTCAGGTTCAGATTTCTTTAAAAAATCCTCCTCTACCCATCAGGCAGCCTCATGCTTATGAGGAGCCTCATGCTATGCGGCATCCTCCTCAAACCATGAGGCAAAAGCCTCATGCTATGCGGCAACCGCCTCAACCCATGAGGCAGGAGCCTCATACTATGCGGCATCCTCCTCAACGCATGCGGCATAAGCCTCATCCCTTGCAGCTTGAGCCTCATCCCATGCAGCATGAGTCTCATACCATGCAGCATGAGCCTCATCCCATGCAGCATAAGCCGCACGCCATGCAACATGCTCTGCTTACCTTACAGCATGCTCTGCATACCTTACCGCATGCTTCTCAGTCACACATCTTTGGTTGTTGCCAACTCACTAGACTGTCAAGCAGTTTCATAACGTTGCCTTCTAGTCTGCTGCTTTTGCACCAGTGAAACCCTCACTGAGAGAACTTAGCTTTTCTCGGATATGGTTCCTGTAGATGAGAAAGTGCTATTCTCCCTCCTTCTGATTTTATAATAATAATAATAATAATAATAATGTTTATTGGACAAAAGATATTTACATTCAAAGATTTACAAAAAGAAAAAAAGACTCAGTCCAAGCCCATGTGGAGCAGAGCTCTTCGGGCAATAATACAGCAAAATAATATCATCAATTAAGTAAAAATAAAAAATAAAGTAAATATGGATATAGATATACAAAATGTACGCATACAAATACATAATCATATGTATACAAATAGATATGTTTGGTCGCTAGTTTTGGATATGAATGATCAAATTTTAATTAAAATAGAATAGATTAATGAGAACATTTTTGTAATACATGAATAGAACAAGACGGAGCTCTACAACACATGTTTGGTCAGAACATTTTTGTTATACATGAATAGAATAAGACGGAGCTCTACAACACATGTTTGGTCAGAACATTTTTGTTATACATGAATAGAACAAGACGGAGCTCTACAACACATGTTTGGTCAGAACATTTTTGTAATACATGAATAGAACAAGACGTTGGAGCTCTACGACACATAATAATAATAATAATAATAATAATAATAATAATAATAATGTTTATTGGACAAAAAATATTTACATTCAAAGATTTACAAAAAGAAAAAAAGACTCAGTCCAAGCCCATGTGGAGCAGAGCTCTTCGGGCAATAATACAACAAAATAATATCATCAATTAAGTAAAAATAAAAAATAAAGTAAATATGGATATAGATATACAAAATGTACACATACATATACATAATCATATGTATACAAATAGATACATATAAATGAGAATCTTAGCCTAAGAACAAATGGAAATGCATATTTATATGATAAGGAAAGATGGTATATGAAAGCTAATGGTATATACATTGAAAAAATTGTAGATATTAAGCAAAAAACTCAGTAAAAGAACTAGTTTTACAAATAAAAAAATATTCTAAACAATGAAACATACTTGCGTTGTGGTTAGGTAGGCAAGTATAAATATTTATTAATAAAGCTTAATACCCAGATAACAGGAGATTTGTATATGATTTCTTAAAAGACCGAACGCTAAGCAGTGCCTTTAGATAAGCGGGCAGAGTATTCCAAAGTTTAATACCTTGGTATAGATACGATTGCTCGCATCTATTAATACGTATGAAAGGGAGAGTTAAGTTTGAATTTCTTGTTCCATATGGATGAACTGATTGTTCCTGAATTATTTTTCGTCTTAAATCTGGAAATTTGTTCAAAATAAGTGTTTGGAACATCATATTCATTAAGGAGAGCTTATAATTGTCTTCCAGCTTCAATATCGAGAGAGACCGGAAAAGTGGCGATGTATGAGCTAAGTAATCACTGGAGCTTATGATTCTTACCAGTCTTTTTTGAATTACAATTAATGGTTGCAAGACATTTCTACTACTACTCCCCCACGCCGTATTGCAGTAATTTAGGTGAGGAGATACTAACGAGTGATACAATTGTTTTATAATATATAAGGGGAAATACTCTTTTAAGATTTGAGTAAAGCCTTTGACACAGTGTCTCATGATGTGCTGCTTAAAAAGCTCGAACATTATGGAATACGTGGAAATGCGTTACTCTTACTAAAATCCTACTTAACGAGTCGAAAACAATTTGTGACCCTCGATGGCCATCTCTCAGAGGTTATGGATGTCAAAATAGGTGTTCCCCAGGGATCAGTCCTAGGACCGTTATTTTTCCTCGCCTATATCAATGATCTACCTCGATCAGTAGGTAGGTTAAGCTCCATACTCTTTGCCGATGACACTACGCTTCATTTTAGACATAAAAATATCTACTCCCTCTGTGATACACTAACCAATGATTTAACTTGTGTAAAAAACTGGCTACTAGCAAATAAGTTAACCTTAAATGAAAGAAAGACATACTTCATTATCTTTTCTCTACGAAGAGTTCCTGTTAACATAAGGGTTGCTATAGGAAATCACACTCTGGATCAGAAGTCCAGTGGTAAATTTTTAGGGATAATTCTTGATAATAAACTAACTTTCTGTGAGCATGTAAATATGACAGTTAATAAAATTGCCAAAGTAATGGGTATCATATATAGATTAAAAGAGTATTTCCCCTTATATATTATAAAACAATTGTATCACTCGTTAGTATCTCCTCACCTAAATTACTGCAATACGGCGTGGGGGAGTAGTAGTAGAAATGTCTTGCAACCATTAATTGTAATTCAAAAAAGACTGATAAGAATCATAAGCTCCAGTGATTACTTAGCTCATACATCGCCACTTTTCCGGTCTCTCTCGATATTGAAGCTGGAAGACAATTATAAGCTCTCCTTAATGAATATGATGTTCCAAACACTTATTTTGAACAAATTTCCAGATTTAAGACGAAAAATAATTCAGGAACAATCAGTTCATCCATACGGAACAAGAAATTCAAACTTAACTCTTCCTTTCATACGTATTAATAGATGCGAGCAATCCTATCTATACCAAGGTATTAAACTTTGGAATACTCTGCCCGCTTATCTAAAGGCACTGCTTAGCGTTCGGTCTTTTAAGAAATCATATACAAATCTCCTGTTATCTGGGTATTAAGCTTTATTAATAAATATTTATACTTGCCTACCTAACCACATCGCAAGTATGTTTCATTGTTTAGAATATTTTTTTTTTTTTTTTTTTTTTTTTTTTTTTTTTTTTTTTTTTTTTTTGTAAAACTAGTTCTTTTACTGAGTTTTTTGCTTAATATCTACAATTTTTTCAATGTATATACCATTAGCTTTCATATACCATCTTTCCTTATCATATAAATATGCATTTCCATTTGTTTTTAGGCTAAGATTCTCATTTATATGTATGCGTACATTTTGTATATCTATATCCATATTTACTTTATTTTTTATTTTTACTTAATTGATGATATTATTTTGTTGTATTATTGCCCGAAGAGCTCTGCTCCACATGGGCTTGGACTGAGTCTTTTTTTCTTTTTGTAAATCTTTGAATGTAAATATCTTTTGTCCAATAAACATTATTATTATTATTATATTATTATTAATCTATATATGATACCCATTACTTTGGCAATTTTATTAACTGTCATATTTACATGCTCACAGAAAGTTAGTTTATTATCAAGAATTATCCCTAAAAATTTACCACTGGACTTCTGATCCAGAGTGTGATTTCCAATAGAAACCCTTATGTTATCAGGAACTCTTCGTAGAGAAAAGATTATGAAGTATGTCTTTCTTTCATTTAAGGTTAACTTATTTGCTAGTAGCCAGTTTTTTACACGAGTTAAATCATTGGTTAGTGTATCACAGAGGGAGTAGATATTTTTATGTCTAAAGTGAAGCGTAGTGTCATCGGCAAAGAGTATGGAGCTTAACCTACCTACTGATCGAGGTAGATCATTGATATAGGCGAGGAAAAATAACGGTCCTAGGACTGATCCCTGGGGAACACCTATTTTGACATCCATAACCTCTGAGAGATGGCCATCGAGGGTCACAAATTGTTTTCGACTCGTTAAGTAGGATTTTAGTAAGAGTAACGCATTTCCACGTATTCCATAATGTTCGAGCTTTTTAAGCAGCACATCATGAGACACTGTGTCAAAGGCTTTACTCAAATCTAAAAAGACCGCACCAAGGTATTCATTTTTATTCATCGCATTGTAGATATTTTCAAGAAGGTCATTTACAGCATCACTTGTACTAACGCCACGCAGAAAGCCATACTGACAGGAAGAAAAGATATTACATCTAGTAAAGAAAGAGTAGAGTCGATTGTACAATAATTTTTCAAAAATTTTATTCAATAAGGGAAGGCAACTTATTGGTCTATAGTTATTGACATCCGATTTATCACCAGACTTATGTAGCACAGTAACGCATGCTATTTTAAAAATGTCAGGATAAATGCCAGAGGCAATACAACGGTTGAACAATAAGGATATAGGAAAGGCAAGTAAACTAGCATTATTCTTATATAGTTTAGTAGGGGGAGAATGAATATTTGCTTTTTTGTTCTTTAGTTTTTTTATAATGTTGATTACTTCAAGTGGAGAAGATGGGGTCAAATAAATAGAGTGCTGATTTGAAGGAGGTAAATAGGAATGAAAATCTAACTGATTATTTTGAGGCAGGGCATCTCGGAGAGTAATGCCAATTGTAGAGAAATGAAGATTAAAAGCATTTGCAATCTGTTGGCTGTCAGTAATAGTTTCGCCGTTACGACCAATGAGTTTTCTTAGCGAAGTGCGCTTTTTCTTTCCAGGCCTAAGGGACGAATTTATGAGATCCCAGGATTTTTTAGCATCATTTCGGAGTTGATCAAAAGTACTATCAAAATATTTTTTCTTTGCCATGCGAATTAATGTAAGCAACATATTACAATAGTTTCTATAGCGTTGGGCACTATAAGCACCCAATTTCATTATTCGATATAAATTATGTTTAATGTTAATTGATTTCAGTAGCCCTTTGGAGAGCCACTTATTCACCAATCTTTTAACACTTACATATTTTGTTTTTAAAGGAAAGCATTCATTGAAAAAGCTGTCTATTTCATCCGTAAAAGAGGCCGCCCCCAGGTGAGGATCTAATGAGGCTTGACCATATTCGGTCCAGTCTTTCCCCCTCAGGAGTTCCGTGAATTTCCTGTCATTCACTTCGCTCATATCTCTGAATTGAATTTTTATTTTGTTGTCTACGTTGTTTAATATAGGCATTAATACAGAAAATTGGGAAATGATCTGTGATATCTGCTAAGAATATCCCACTATTACCAACAAGATTATTATTTGCCCAAATATGGTCAATACAAGACAGCGAGTCATTCGAGCCGACTCTTGTTGGTCTAGTTATTGACGGGCGAAAGTCAAAAGATCGCATTGTGTTAATCAGTCTGCGGGTGGTCTCGCTCTCCCCTTCCCTCATTAAGCAGATGTTAAAGTCCCCAGTGACAATTGTATTCATAGGAGAGATACCTGGATTTCTTAGCACCTCCTCTAACGAGTCGAAAAACATATTTCCGTTACCTCCTGGACGTCTGTAGATACCTAAGATTACTGTTTTATGAGGCGAGTTTGGTATAGAAACCGTTACACCGACACTTTCAAAATTATCATTAGAAATGTTGAAGAAGTCATCAAGAGGTTGAAAATCAATAGAGTCTTTAACGAAAATGCTCACACCGCCGCCCCTACGACCTTCCCGATAATTGTGACACGCATTATACCCAGGAAGATAATTCATGCAGTGAGTTTCTTCCTTAGCCCATGTTTCGGTCAATACAATGATATCAAATTCATGGTTGCAGTTATTTAAGTAGCCAATAAATTCGTCATGGTTTTTCTTGAAACTTCGAATATTAAAACTTATTAATGAAAGGCATTGCCGCATATGATTAGGGAGAGAATCATTAAATGTGTCAGTAGTGTAATATTTACAGGAAAACAGATCAGATGTGTATAATATTAACAAAAATAGTAGTAATAAAAAAGGAGAAAAAAAAAATAATAATGATATTAATATCAGTAAAAGTAAAAATGGTAAATTTGATAATAGTAATGATATTGCTAACAATAGTGGAAATGGCAGTGTTAAAAGTAAAATAATGCAATTTGAAAAAAAGAAAAAATTGTGAGTGTAAATTCAAAAATTTAAATGTGAAAAAACTAATGAGGTTAGAAAAAATGGTTACAGAAACTGAAAACAATGGAGTATTTAGCACATATTTTGAAATCACTCAGGGGCACTGAGCCCTGTACTACTGTAGAATAGATCAAGGTCCTTTCGGGTACGGATAGCAAAAGTTTTGCCCGCTGAGGAAGTTTTCACTTTAATAACTCCGTCGCGAGTATGTAGGAACAGACCGGTATACTGCTGTCTTTTCACTCTACGTAATTCATAAAAAAGCTTATCACGTTTCTTTGTGAGCGCTTCGCCTATAAAGAAACCTTTTGCAGTGTCATTCCTGTGTTGAAAACACGAGTGTCTGATGTCCGCCTTCACAGCTCGCGACATCACTTTCAGCAAGATGTTGTTGTTTTCAAAAGACCCATCGACCCTTCTCTTACCGATCCTTCGCCCTTCAAGGAAGACGTGGTCAGGAAAATTCTTTTGGACACACCTTTCCACGAGATCTCGGCCTATATTCCGTGTATCCTCGTTTGGTTGGGGAGCGGGCAAAGCAGGGCCAGACAGGACAAGATTATCACATATCATTTGGGCTTCCATCTCATCCAGCTTCTCCTCGAGAATTTCCATTTCTCTAGATGTGTCTGGCCTGGCTTCAAGTGTCGCCACCCTATTTGTTAGGTCGGTAATTATTTTGTCCTTTTCACTAATTTTACGGTCTATCTCTTCTAGATGGTGGCGTAGTTTGTCCTCCACCGCAGCAGTGACCCTTTCCTCAATAGACTCCATTTTGTCCTTTAGATCACTCACTTGTGATACGAGGTTAGAAATTTGACCCGAGAGTAACGATTTCAGGGCCTGAATTTCAGCACACAGGTCGGGAGGCGAGTTCACTACACTGGAGGCTTGGAGAACTCCATTCACGTTTTTAGAGATTTTGGTTACAAGCGGCTGGCCACTCAAGACCTGGGATTTATTGACTTCTTCAGCAGAATGCATTTTCAGATCACTATTTAAAAATACAGAAAAGACAAAAAGATGTGGAGTAATAAAGAGAGCACGGAAACGATTTGTTTTCAGCAGTTCAGCAAAAAGTTTAGCACCTCATTAGTTTCACGGGGTGGTCGCTACCTCATGGGCCTAACTGAGCGGGAGGTCAGGTCAGGAGGAGAAAATAACACGTCTGATCAGTAACCAGGTCAATCCCAGACTGTTATTCTTTTTAGGCAAAAAATGTTCTTTAATATGATCTGATGTATCATAAGTTATTTTATCATTTTACATAATATGAATTGCCTTTGCCATAGCAATATTAGTTCAGCCTTGTTCACACACAAGTCACGGGTAGCTCCTGCATGGTTTCAAAATTTCCCAATACATAGTCCCATCAATATTCATTCTTACATCGGTTAATTTTGTAGTTGGTTGAGACATGTCCTTTATTATTATTATTATTATTATTTGCTAAGCTACAACCCTAGCTGGAAAAGCAAAATGCTATAAGCCCAGGGGCCCCAACAGGGAAAATAGCCCAGTAAGGAAAGGAAAGAAGGAAAAATAAAATATTTTAAGAAGAGTAACATTAAAATAAATATTTCCTATATAAACTATGAAAACTTTAACAAAACAAGAGGAAGAGAAATTAAATAGAATAGTGTGCCTGATTGTACCCTCAGGGGTATTTAATACTGATGTAATAATTATCAAGAAATGTTAGGTAGGGAGAAGTTTGTTGTAATGCATCGGTCGCTGAAGCCTCAACCAAGTTAATCTATTGTAAAATTTCCCCCCTACTATTGCTTCCTGCCTGACTTCGAGGTCGGCCTTTCTAATGTTAACCCCCGTAACGGACAGACGTGTGTCCTATAGATTTTCTTTGAGCGATGTGGTTTGAATTTATTACTTGTATCAATCGGCTTCATGCTTTGAGGGTGATCGCGTATAATTGGAGTTGCAATTGTAAAATAATCACAAAGGTAATCCTGTGTAACATTTTTATTACAGATTATTTTATATAATTTGAAGTGCTGCGCATCGCTTTTATTGGTTAGGAGAGAGATTTGCATGTTATTCACTTTATCATAAGAATTTATTTTTTATTTTGTTTTAGTTTGGGACCAAGGAAGGGGGTTTGGGGCTTGCCCCTGGATAGGGGTTGTGACCTGGGAACTAATAGGTAAGGTTAGGTTCTATTGCCTTTTACAATTTTGCTAGGGGTTGTGACCTGTGATGGGGGTCCGGGGCCTTAACTATCTGGCGTAGGCATTGTGACCTTGGAACTAACAGGTTAGGTATCATATTTACAAATTATGCTAGGGGTCGTGACCGGGGAAGGGGGTCCGATGGTTGGCCTCCGGTTAGGGGTTGTGACCTGGGAACTACTAGGTTAGGTTGATTTTTGTATACCTAGAGTCACAGGTTCCCACCTGTGTCGTTCGGGAAGGGGTTTTCCAACACATTCATACACAATGTTCCTAGTATGTAGAACGTTGGGACAAAATTGGGTTTTTCTTGGCATTCCAACTTATGTTTTGTTGGCCGTTCTCACACGTTTCCCCCATACATGCGCTGAGTGGTCCTAGTATGTAGATTGTTGGGACAAGCATTTCCAAAACTAGTAAATTCATTAATATTTCATTTGGTTATAGTTCCTGTGAAAAAACGGCTGATTGCTGACGTTTTTACTTTATTTTCTGGTGATCCCAACCCTGTCCTAGTACAGTACAGTATATAGTTTGTTGGGACAAGTATTCATAAAACTTTTTGATTCATTCTGTAATGATTCCCTTGTAAAATAGCCGATTTCTGGCGATCCCAGCCCAGTTCCAACAAATGTCAAAGGCTCCGGGCTCCACGAGGCACTAGAATAGTTGTACGACCCAGGCCTACAAGGCTGAAGCGTGAAATAAATGATGAGTGGAGAAGTATTAATTTAAAAGCTCAAGATTGAGACGAATAGCGAAATCTAATAGAGGCCCTTTTGCGTCAATAGGTGTATGAGGAGGAGATGAAGAATTCTGATTGGTCACGGGGATCCGATTTTGTTTCAAAGTACTGCAGATGCTGATTAGTTAAGTGTTCCGCTGTCAAATTGATCAAAACTTCATTTTCGGTGAATTCTAGGAAGTCTGGGCACGAGAAAGTACGTGTCTGTATTTGTTACTTATACTTTGAGGATAGGCCTTTGCAACGGCTCCTCTATTCTTTTCTTTATATGGTATAGTCATTTGTCACTCGATGTCTGGTTTTATTATTTTTTCTTATTTTCCAGATTTTTCAGTTCTTGGATAAGATTTTTTTTTTTTTTGAGCTCGTTCATTCATAATATGAGATTTAATGAGGTACAATTGAATGAGTGATAGTTTTTACCTCAAAATTTTAAGTAGGATCAAACTTTTCATCTACGGTAATGTTTGCTTTTAGTGAGCCCTGTACCTAACAAAAGCAGTTCCAATTACAGAATATTGGCTGGGAGCTGTTACATCATTATGTTATGTTGTCATATTGGGTTTCATAACCAATCACAAACTACTTCAGTAAAAACCAAGTTTCACTAGGATTTGAGTGGAGTAATAAATTTAACTGACCAGTATTCTTAGGTATCCTTGTCGGTCCGAATTCTTCGAATAAATAAGAAAGAATACGTATTTCATCTTGGCAGAGGGATTGGATGGCGTTGGTTTTGATAGATTTCCTATGGGTTACGGCAAAGTTTACCTTTGTTTGTCCAGTGGTCGTATAGAAGTAGCGCTTTAATGTTCAAAGACATAATTTAAATCTTAAGCAAAAGCATTGCGAGTGTTGTGGTGCTATTTGTACGACGGAGCTTTCAAATGTTTATGCACAAATTCCAAAAAAATTGTTCTACAATGGCCATTTTTTTTCCACCCTCCCTTTCAGTTCTAGCATGAATGTAATCACATGATGTCCAAATGTAGTGTTATTTCATGGCAATTTGATTATGTTGAAAGGAACCAACGTTTTTAGGGCAGTTCAGTGTATAGCTATGTGCTCTTGTGAAAAATATCCCCGAAATAACCTATTGGGCTGGTGTGCACAGTTCATTCATGTAATGCTTGTCAAAGCAAGGGAGTGGTGATATAATGTTAATTTTGTGAGTGTAGTGAGCTATGGGGTAGCCCAAAAAACAGGAGGAGGAGGAAATTTGAACCATTGATAATTATCATGCTTTATTTTCCTGCCGCTTACGTGAACCATATAGTTTTTCAACTAGTTATCGTGTGTTTATTATGCCTTTTTGACGTTCATCATTGCTCCAAGGGTTATGCCTTTTTGACATTAGTCATTGCTTCAAGGGTCTGGTGTTTTTTTTTTTTTGTGGAAGGGGGGGGGGGTTCAACCAAACCTCTAATTCCCAACTGGGGCAGGAATGAGGTCACTTTTCCTCAGAAATAAGGTCAGATTCATTGAATAGTACACCATAAAATGAAGAATTAACTATTTTTTTTTTTTTTTTAGGAAATGGCTATGTGGGTTGCTTCTTAAGAATTATAAAATATTCTGAAGTTTTTATTAAATACTGTGCAAGTTTGCGATAGGACTGAAAATTATAGTTATGTAGCTTTGTTGCTGTTATACATACACCTTATTTTGTTTTTATGTACTTTTAACTTTACTACTGGCCGCTGATGTACGAAGGCTCCTTTTTTACGATTGTTGAACTTTATTAGGACGACTAGCAAAGTAAAGAAAGGTATTAATAACATAATAAGACTTGCATTGTGATTGTATGTATTCTAAGGTATTTTAAATATTATTGAAGACAATATTTGGTGTAAATTGATAGCCTTTCAGTTATGGTAGTACACCATAGGTGGGGAAGAATCTAGTGTTAATTTTATTTATACTTACTCTTTTCAAATTACTAATGGCTATAAATACTAATAATACAGAAGATGGGAAAAGAAAGTGTACTGAACCACCTGTCGGGAATTTTATGAACTATTCTCTGGTTGTTCTTGTGTCATACTCATTGTGACCCCCTATTTTCTGGGTCTTCTTGTGTCATACTCATTGTGACCCCCTATTCTCTGGGTCTTCTGGTGTCGTACTCATTGTGACCCCCTATTCTCTGGGTCTTCTGGTGTCGTACTCAATGTGACCCCCTATTCTCGGGGTTGTCTTGTGTCATACTCATTGTGACCCCCTATTCTCTGGGTCTTCTTTTGTCATACTCATTGTGACCCCCTATTTTCTGGGTCGTCTTGTGTTATATTCAATGTGACCCCCTATTTTCTGGGTCTTCTTGTGTCATACTCATTGTGACCCCCTATTCTCTGGGTCTTCTGGTGTCGTACTCATTGTGACCCCCTATTCTCTGGGTCTTCTGGTGTCGTACTCATTGTGACCCCCTATTCTCTGGGTCTTCTGGTGTCGTACTCAATGTGACCCCCTATTCTCTGGGTCTTCTTGTGTCATACTCATTGTGACCCCCTATTTTCTGGGTCGTCTTGTGTCGTACTCATTGTGACCCCCTATTCTCTGGGTCTTCTGGTGTCGTACTCAATGTGACCCCCTATTCTCGGGGTTGTCTTGTGTCATACTCATTGTGACCCCCTATTCTCTGGGTCTTTTGTCATACTCATTGTGACCCCCTATTTTCTGGGTCGTCTTGTGTCATACTCATTGTGACCCCCTATTTTCTGGGTCTTCTTGTGTCATACTCTTGTGACCCAAAGAAGGAAGTTGAAAGAACTTTTCAGGTTATGGTGTTCAAACTAATATTTTATTGAGGTGATATTTGAAATGTTTGTAAAAATTTGTCTACAGATTTATGCCTCAGTAAAGTAAAACTACAAAACCATGTTTCTTTCAAAGGGATTTTGCATCCAAACAATGTTTCACTTTGACAAACTCCTTGGGGTAGTTATACTTTTCTTTAATCTTACACAGCTGGTGGAATGGGTATACATTTTAACATCAGGAAATAGGTTATTGTAATGATAGTGGAAATTTAATCATTAACCATACTGATAGAAGCACCTCAAAGTAATTCATTAGGGTCGTTGCATTTTTGGATATGCAAATGTTTATTTTTTAAAGAGCCTACTTCACTTGATTATAGTGATTGTTGGATGCCTAGTATGTTAGTTTATTAAGAATTATAACATCGGCTGTGTTGCTTCTTCATAAAGTGTACTGGAGTCGTATGATGCAGCACATATAATTAACTAATGTTCCTCTATATTATTTCCAGGAGGACGTCCTAAGAATTCAGCAACATGTCTGATGGGGAAGGGTAAGTTTATACTCTACTGCTTGTGCATACTCATATTCCCTCTAGGGGTACTCTTCTGAATATTTTTATCTTCTACTTATAGTAATATTGATTGCAAATTATTTAATGTAGAAAAACATTAGTTTGATAGAGTAATGATTTTCTTGTACATTATTCATGTTAAGTAGTCAGCAATACATTTTTAATTGTTTTATAAATTCGTTGTCAAGTTTTACTATGCAATACAACCCTAATATTTGTTGTGTATATTGATGTGCTATATACAAAAGAATTTATTATATTGTATTTAATTCAAATTTGACATCACAGTACAGTTTCGTGTTTATTACAGAGACGTTAGCGTTACTGTGGCCGTGGGTGGCCCTATGGACTTGAACACCGCAGTCCAGGAGGTATTAAAGCAAGCTCTGATGGCAGATGGCCTTGCAAGGGGACTTCACGAGGCAGTTAAGGCCTTAGACAAGTAAGGGAGACTTGTGAATCAATTGTAAATTAGTTCTTGCAAATTTAATGATATAACAAGTTGATTACAAAATTTTTTTGATATAGTTTATGTATACACAAACATACATATGCATAAATTTTCCTATTTGTATATCGTTAATTTATATCGATAATTAAACTTTCAGACGTAGGGCGTTGCTGTGCTTGTTGGCCAACAATTGTGATGAGCCTGGCTATTCCAAGCTTGTAGAGGCCTTGTGCCAAGAACATCAGATCAAGCTGCTCAAGGTTGATAATAATAAAATGCTCGGAGAGTGGGCTGGTCTATGCAAGATTGACAGAGAAGGCAAGGCCAGGAAAGTCGTCGGCTGTTCATGCATCGTTGTAACGGTAAGATATTTGTTTTATAGATACGATCAGAATTTTATTGTCAGTTTTAATGTTTATTATATATTGCTTATTAGATTCTGTATCTAGAATACATTCTTATTAAGGAATATGGAGAGTCCAGTTACATTTGTCAGAAATTATAATGGTGTTGCTTGAAGAATTTGTTGGTGAAGTGACCAGAAACGGGTTTGTTTACTTCAATTCTGTAGTAGCATATCTTGAGTGTATGTTTGCATTGAAGTTTTTATGCTTGTTAGAAAGGTAATACAACTAAGAGCTGTAAGAATAACTATAATACCTTACAAATGTATCTGCTTGGGTAAAATATGCACACGCAAATAGCTACAGTACTAAGCAAAGTATCTATTTATTATATATACTTTTAACAGAGAGAGTATTCCAGATTAATTGGCCTGTCCATTTTTTATTGTAGTAATTACTATTTGTTCCAACACGGAGTACTTACCTCGAACTACTTTCTTAGGAGTATCTGGGATTCTCCTCCCAACCGACCAGAATTTTGTGTAGTTTTCCCCATCTCCGTTTTCTATAGTGGGTCCTTCTGTTTAGTATATCAGTTTAAGGTAGTCCTAGGTGGTGGTGTGTATATTATTCATCTTAATTCTTTTCTTCTTTCTTTTTCTTCTTCTTCTTTCTTCTAAATTGTGGGCATGGATGAGAAAAACAATTGCACATAGTGCTAGATGGCTTCCCATCTGTTGCATTATTGCCTAGTTTTGCTAAAGAGCATATAGTTTCCAGACTTGAGTTTGGGAGTTGCATACTTCTTAGGCTCCTGGTTGAAAAAATTTTATTACCCCTATTTAGACTTCTTAATCCGTTCTGCTACTTTATGCTTCAGGGAAATTTTTTCTTCCCTCTCTTTGCAGTTGTTGAGATTCCTTGATAGTGACCTTTCTACATCTTGAAGCAGTCCCTTTTAATTTGTTCTATACTGCAGTGTCTTTGCAACCCAAAGAGCTGCTATTGATTTCCTTGCTTTCTCAATGTACTTACCTTTCATCTTGTTACATTTGGCTATGGCTAATGTAAATGCTGTTCACACCTGTCCCTTCTCAGATGCTGCTTCAAGCCCAGTCTCATTTCTGCTGGAAAATGCTGTCATTCCCCACTATTGCCTCTGCAATTATCCTCAGTGTACACAGCAAAGGGAAAGTGGCTAGTTCCTGTTCAGCAGAAAAGTACTTCTTTAACAGTGGGCCAACAGAGATGATTTTCAATTTGCAGATCTGACACATTGGTGGAATGTGGCAGGCTGGTGCTTATATTCCTTTAGCAGGGTACCCATTACTCTTTAACTGGTCTCTTAGTCACATTAGTGGTGGTACTGTGTACAGTACTTACATTTTTTGAGAGAATTGTCAATTAAACAGCAGCATAATTCCTGTTAAGTGGCTGAATTAAAGAGATGTTATCTTTTAAATTATCATTGTGGCTTACTTTAATTAAATTCAGGCTCTGTTTTTATGGGAAAAAGTAAAAACTAAGTGGTTTTGCTCTGTTTTTATGGGAAAAAGTAAAAACTATAATGTGGTTTCAATTTTTAAACGCGAGAGCATCGAATCTCAATCTTGGTCTATTGGTCTCGATATATTTCAGTCATGAGCCTGCTTGAATTGTGTATATGAAAATTTATTGGTATGTAATTGAATCATTAAAGGATAAGAATTGAAATATACACTTACATTTTATATTAGGTATATTCTTAAATATATGATTAAAAAAGTTAATTAGAAAAGGGAAATAATTCTTTCATTTTTGAACGATAATGAAAGTACAGTTGCTGTCACATAGAAATGTGAACGTGCTGTATGCAGTGTCTGTCTTGAACTGTGCATCATCCATGTTTGGTACTATAGATCCTAAGCAGAGATTTGCCCCTTTATTCTCGGACAGTAAAGGCAACTGCTTTGCAGCTAGGGTAGCTGTATCTAATCCCCACTCCATGGGTTGCTAGAGTCATATTCCCTAGGCCTTGTCATTAGTGTGTTCAAGTTTTATATAGTGAGGGAGGTAAACCCAAGCCCTACAGATTTGTTCAATAGACACTTGACTAAATCAACTGCATTTGTCTAGTAAGGTTTATTTAATTTTCTTTTTTATTTCATATTTAGATGTTATTGGTTTCATAGGTTGAAATACCTTTTGGTTGGTTAATTTGTATCCTATAGCAGTGGATGGGCTTACTGACTTTTGAGCGCCATAATTTCAAGATCGGTTATTACCATCGTTGATCATGAACTTGCTCTCAAAAATAAATGGTTACAATCGTTAAAATAATTTTATATTCAAAATATTATTAAACAATCTTGATGGGTTTACTGAAGGGGAAAAAAGTAAATACAACGTTTTTAGTGGTGATCTGTTATGACGTAAATAAAAATCTACACAAATCATTAAAAACATGAATGTGACCAAATTTTTATTTCTTTCAGTAAATATCTCAATTCATAATGCGTCTTCTTCAATCTAATATAAAAAAGATAGCAATCTTGTTTATGAAATCTCGGTCATCACTACCGGAGTCGTAAGCAAAGAAATTTTCCCCATCCTACGTTGAAACCCGTTTTTGAGCTTTGCCTATTTCCCGTGTTGTTGAGGGCAAACAGTGGCAATCCTTTTCAGATCATTAGTTATTTGGAATAACAGCAACTACCACTAATAAAATATAAATTGTTGGGAGCTTTTAATGTTTCACCCTTTCACTAAACTGCATCATTGATGAGCTATCCACTAACTAAGCAGAATCTAATGCATGATCGTGATCATTACCACATACGTATTCATCTTCAAAAGTGTATGTTCCTCCTTTGCATTTTCCAGTTACACAACACCTTGACTCTTCGCTACACTTGAGCATTTTCGATTCTGTAACTGTAACCTTCCTGCAATGTATTTTCTTTTCCTTTGGACGATGTTATCTTCTCTACATCGTTGGTTCTGCGAAATAAAATGAATCAAAGGGGCTTTAATATTTAGAAATATATTGTTTTAGTTTCCTAAACAGATTGATTTGAATGATAATGATTTTAATCAAACAATATACACTCGCACGAGCATACTCAGAGATTTTACGGAGTTTACTTGGGAATAGAATGATTTTAACAAGTAACCCATCAACTATTAAGAGAGAGAGAACGAATTATCAAGCGACTGTAATAACCGGCTTTTGAATTGTTGGCACTTAATTGTCTATTTATTGTCCAATCCTTTTACTTTTCTTATGTCCTATTGTTTAACCTCAACATAAATTACCACTACACGGATTTTCCACCAGTTTATGCATAATGGCCTTGTTTTTGGGCTTGATTTTTATTTGTTCCAACACAGAGTACTTACCTCGAACTACTTTCTTAGGAGTATCTGGGATCTCCTCCCTAACCGACCAAGAATTTTGCGCGGTTCCCCTTATCTCCGTTTATGCTAAAAAGGGATAAATTGCATACAAGTTATAGTGTGTTATGGCACTAGTCAGGACTAGGTGTTTGGTAGTGGCTAAAGGCCTTCAGTGACATTGCTCTTGCAAATCCTGCCATCCTTTACGTACATGCATATGCAGTTGTTTAAAAGTATTTCCTACATTGAGATGAATGTTTACTGTATATTTACTTGATATGAAGACCTCTAATTCTGTACACAAGTTTACATAATTTGTATAATTTCTCATCCTAATTTTTTTTTCTAGGATTGGGGTAAGGAGTCTCAAGCCCATGATGTTGTCAATGAGTACTTCAAGAGCAAAGGTCAATAAGTAATTGAATGGTGAGTAGTGTATGGTTATGATTAGTACACTTGAACATTCTGAATTATACAAAAGAATTTGCTTTTACTCTAGCTAAAGTCATATGTTCCGGTAAAACTTTGTGATGAAAATTTCAATATCCAGACTACCTATGATGGTAATAAAAACTGATTTAATGAGGCTGATACAGGTTATGGTAAGAATTCATAGGAAATTAGAAATTAAGATTTCAAAACTTTATTTCTGGTTTCAGGAAACCACTGTTCAACTACTGACGTAGCAGTCGACAGAATTGCCAACAGGAATAAAGAAAAAAATAAAAAAAAAAATTGCATATAATATTTTTTATTTAGACCTTTTTAATAGTATATTAATAGGTTTATTTCTAAGTGTGCCGTCTTTCAAAACTACACATGAAAACATCTTTATACTGAATTTATTTGTAAAAACTAAATCAGTCCTATAACTCAACTACATTCTGGAAAGTAAAATATTCAGGGCTTTACATTGGTTAATTCTGATAAATGAAAGGTAGGTCACCTTAATGAAGAAAGGTAGGTCACCTTAATGAAGACAAATCAATGTAGGATAAATTATAGTAACTTAGACCTTGGTGTGCAATTATAGAACTAACTCGATGCCCATAGCATCAAAGAAAACTTTCCAGTCTAAGTTAATCTAAAAATGGAACGTGAGGCCAGTCTGGAAAGTATTTTCCCTTGGCTGGAGTAGTTGATCCCAAGATTTTTTCCGGATATTTCATCTTATGTCCTCAAAAACCCAGTTATCTGAAAAAGGCAAGGAGTATTATTGGTAAGTTGTAAATGAAAGTTGTTTTGTTGCTTTGTGTGAATGCCCAGTTCTTAAATTAATACATTATCTAGTACCATTGGAGCACCTGATGCAGGACACTTAATGTTTCAATGTTTTGCAACATCCCTTTGATCCTTATCTCCACATTTTTTTAAAATTTAACATATACCTTGCTTATTTATATAAATGTTTTCAAAGTTCTCTCACCATTAGCTCTACTACAAAGTTTTCATCAGTTGAGAGTAGATGCAGAAATACCTCGCCTTACCTTTTTATCACTATTCTTATACTTTAAACCCTGTAGAAATTTGCATAGGGTACTAAAGGTTAAATTACATATAGAATAGTTGCATTTATTGCAATGACCAACCTCAGGTTAATAGTGGCTGAAGGTCTTCAATGAACCCTGAAAATAAAATTTAATATCACAAATGCTGATATACTTTTCATACTAGCTCATCTGGATGTTTCAAAACTTTTCTTACGTTTAATTGGGTGTAGACATTAGCTTGATTTGAGACTTCACATAGTGAAAGTTTTTCTAATTTTATCAAATTTACTTCAGGATTTTCTGGTATGGAGTTGTCAGTGATGTCAACGGTTATTTCTGGTATGGAGTCGCCCGTGATGTCAACGACTATTTCTGGTATGGAGTTGCCAGTGATGTCAACGAGTATTTCTGGTGTGGAGTCGCACGTGATGTCAACGAGTATTTCTGGTGTGGAGTCGCCCGTGATGTCAACGAGTATTTCTGGTACGGAGTCGCCCGTGATGTCAACGACTATTTCTGGTACGGAGTTGCCAGTGATGTCAAGTATTTCTGGTACGGAGTTGCCAGTGATGTCAAGTATTTCTGGTACGGAGTTACCAGTGATGTCAAGTATTTCTGGTACGGAGTTGCCAGTGATGTTAACGAGTATTTCTGGTACGGAGTCGCCCCTGATGTCAACGAGTATTTCTGGTATGGAGTCGCCCCTGATGTCAACGAGTAATTCTGGCATGGAGTCGCCCGTGATGTCAACAAGTATTTCAAAAGCAAGGGTCAATAGATAATTTTAAGGTAAGTAGTGTGGGGTTATCACTGGGTCGTATTGTATTCTTGAACATTCTGAAATACTGTATACAGATTTGCTCTAGTAAAACTGATGAAAACGTCAATATCCAGAATACCTATGATGGTAATAAAACTGATTTAATGAGGCTGATATATTGTATAACATTTAATAGGAAATTAAAAAATTGGATTTAATTAAATCTTTCTCTTCTGTTTTCAGGAAACACCCAGTTCACCTAATATACTTGCTTACCAGTCGACTGATTTATATCGATGGATGTTTAGTTTCTAAAGCAAAGGTCGACAGGTACCTGAATGGTGAGTAGTGCATGGTTATTACTGGTTGGAATTTGTAGACATGAACATTATGAAATACTCGACATTTTTGCTGTTACTCTTGCTAAATTCATGTTCTAGTAAATTTTGTGATGAAAATTTCAATATCCAGAAAACCTATGATGGTAATAAAACTGATTTAATGAGGCTGATACAGGTTTTACTGGAAATTGATATGAAATTTAAAGGTTGGATTTAAATCTTTCGCTTCTGCTTTCAGGAAACATCCAATTCACCTGTACTTCTCTACCAATCAACTTTGTTTGGTATCGATGAATATTTGCAAAAGAAAGGTCTATAGGTAACTGAACGGTGAGTAGTGTATGGTTATCACTGATTGGGATTAGTACACTTGAACAATCTGAAATATACAGACATTTGCTAGAACTAATGCTAAAGTCATATGTTCCATTAAAACTTTGTGCTTTGTGATGAAAATTTAACTCCATAATACCCATGATGGTAATAAAACTGATTTAATGAGGCTGATACAAGTTATACTGAAAATTAATAGAAAATTGGAAAAAATGGAAATAAATTCAATCTTTTGCTTTCAGGAAACCTCAAGTTCACCTGCGGTACTATGTACCATTGAGACTACCACTGGAGTTTTTGGTTCCTTCGATTGGCCTGACAGTACTACATTGGAGGATCCATCTCTGCAATACGGCTCATTTTGTCTTTGCCTACACGTACACCGAATAGTCTGGCCTATTGTTTCCACTTTCTCCTGTCCTCGTATGCCTAACAACACCAAGTTAACCAGACAATTTTTTGCTCCAAGAATTGCACGTTAGTTGTTCAGTGGCTAACTTTCCCTTTGGTAACTGTCGAAAGAGAGACTAGCCATTGTAAGCCGCACTTTCCTCTTGGTATGGTAGAAGAGACTAGCTATAGTAAGCAGCTCGTCTGAGAAAAGGACACTCCAAAATTAAGCTTCTTCTCTAGTCTTGGGTAGTGTCATAACCTTTGTATCATGGTCTTCCACTGTCTTGGGTTTAGAGTTCTTTTGCTTGAGGGTACCCTTATTTCTCTTTCTTTCAGGATTTTTTTTAACGGTTTTTATAGTTGATAAATGTAATAAATTTTTATGAAGTTTCTACAGTATTTGAGATCTAATTTAATGTTATTGTTCTTAAAATATTTTATTTTAGTTATTTCTCTTGTGGATTATTTTCTCCTTGTTTTCTTTCATCACTATAGCCAATTTATGAGTCCTTGGGCAAATAGTATTTTGCTTTATAAACTAGGGGTTTAGATTAGCATGTGATGATAAGTGTTTTGTCCCTAAAAAAAAAATTGGAAATAAAATAAATATGGTGCATACAAAGATTTTCCTTAAGCCTTTTCATAGTAAACTATGTAATTTACTTGTGCAATTATATCTAGTTCTCAAAACGTGAAACTAATTTATTCCTACGTCTATACAAACTTCTGAATCACTTAAATGGAGTTTCTACTAATCATATTTTTTATGACCAGCCAATTAGAATTTGGTTGATTCCATTATGCTTTGGGCTGCCCCGAGTAAATGCAGCGCATATGCAAGGAACAAGATAGAGGTAGCTCACAGTGTCTCTAAACAACACAGCCCTTTTTTTTTTTTTTTTTCTTCCCCTGATTCAGTCATTTGAGTGACTACTTCCTTAGGCTGCTACTCTCAGTTAAAAGTCCAGTAAATATCAGCATTGTTTTTTGCTCGGGACCGAGTAGTGACTATTGCAGCGTTCTTTTGAAACAGGTGGACATACACACGCACCCTCTGTATCCCTCTAGCATAGATGACATGTTCAAGGGAATAATAACTTAGGGAGTGAACTCCCAATGGGAGAGATTTTTCTTGTCACAGGAACCCTAACAAGATTTCAACGCTGCAGTGTTCCCCCCAACAGGAGTTAGAAAAAAAGATTATCGACTCGTTCCTGGTGGAACTAGGTGAGCCTGTCATTTCCCCCTCTACCGAAGTAGCCTTAGTGGAAGATCCTGATTACCATGCCAGCTCATATGCCTAAGGGTCCTTGGCAGAAAACTTAAAGGGTACAAGAAATCTGTCATCTCTATTGTGTGACCACTTTGGCTGCATCCCCCAACAAGAGATGACAATGCCTATATGTTCATGCAGGCATCTTCCAACCCTAATGATGCTCATGACAAATCTTCGTAGGGCATTATGATCCTTAAGATTTTCCAGAGTCACAGTGGGATATTGCTCTAGACAAAAAGTCGAACCATGAATAGGTACGGATCGCACACCCAGCTGCTATTTCCATGTTCATTATTTGTGTACCTGAAAAACTGAGAGAGAATGCAGATACTTCCTTAGTTAGCAAAGTTTTCAGGGAATGGTAATGGGCTCTGAGAGGTCCCGGAGAGAACCAATCTACCTGCTCGGACAGGGACAGGTGGTAAGCCTGGGGACCTGTTTGTTCTACAAGAATTATCCGAGGAGGTAACCTGCATGTTAAATAGGTTTAGCGTCTACAGTATTTTGTTTTAGGCCGTAAATGAGTTCAGGATTCTGTGTTAGCGAATGAATCTTGTCTCTTGGTTTTCTCAGTGACAGGTTTCCCTAGGAAAGACTGTCTTATTTCCTCTAGGTCAGGGGTATGCAACCTTTTCAAGAGATGATAATGCTTTTATGTTCATGCAGGCATCTCTTCCAACCCTAATAATGCTGTGAAGTTGAATGTAACTATTCCTGTCCTACCCAGAATTTCTTCGAGGAATACAGTTAGACAACATTCAAATTAACAATCCGAATGCATCACTGTATCTAATCAGGATGACATCCCTGCACGCTGCCTTATAACGCGTAATGATGGCTTACAACTCATCTCAGGGTAATCCCCACAAGGACAGATCATACGTTAGGCCTACTATATTCCTAAAATGTTTTTTCGTCGACACAGAGAGAGTGAGAGAGAGGGGGGGGTGTTGTTTGCTGTAGCCTTAACCCAATCATGGAAATACAACTCGTGTTAGCTAGGTTTGGACTGGATTACAAGAATTTAGTTTGCTTTACAACAGATGAGGCTCCTGCGATGGTAGATAAAAATAATACGTTGAGGATTGTTGAAGGGTAGAATGGAGGCTCAAAAAAATGACCGTCTTCACTTACTGTCCTGTATTGTATTAGACACCAGAAAGCATTTAATGTGTAAAAACAATAAACTTCGTTAGGTCAAAAGGCCTTAATCATTGCCAGTTTAAAGTTACTGGCATATACTGAACCACAATACAGTGATTTGAAGTATTGTAAAGTCAGGTGGCTAAGTAAAGCAGAAATGCTGAAAAGAGCTATGTTAGTAATCATATTCTCCTTTTAGAATTAACCAGATCAGGTAGATTTTTACTTGAATTTTTCTACATCTTTCCTCTTTAATGTCCAGGGACTTTACAAGCTCATCTCTCAAGAAGTACAGGAACGAACAAAGTGCTCCGACATCCCTGGTCTGTGGACTCCCTCAGGTCAGAAACAAAGCTGTTCTTCCTGAACATGGATGGCCTGTTGGCTAATGCCTAAAACAAAATTATTATTTCTAGGGTTAGTCGCCAAGGACAGTGCCGGAAAAACGTTGAGTTTTGCACCCAGTGAATTGCAAGGTTTAATGGGAGATCAAAATGGCACATCTTCAAGCCTAAAACAAAAGTGAGGTTCTCACTGGGTGACCGTGAGCTGGTTGGCCGGTCTATCTCCCCGCTATCCCTGCTAACTAGCAGAGGGTTCTTGACTCTGCACATAAAAATTTTATGGTTAGATTCCAGGTACGCTGAAAACATATACCTGTATCCGTATTACAGAGCACAGGGTTTGAATTCGTGTAGGAACAAATAAGATTGCTATAAAGAGAAAGAACTGAAATGCATTAACATTACATAACTTGAAGCAACACATACACATTACATATGTGACAGCACACTACCCTCCTAATTTCATGGGAAAATTACAACAAACCAATAACTATTTTAGGTGCATAGTGGCAATGAAAGAAAAGTATGCAAAAATACAGTAAATACATATATACACAAATTGTATTTTCCCCAACTATACAGACCTGAGCTCTTTAATTGACAGATGTCAATGCAAGCTGGCAAATGGCTGTAAAACTTTTAATGAAATGTTAACAACCATACCGGATGTTACCAGTGGTAGCGGGAGTAATTATGAGGCCCCCCTCACTCATAGGTGATGGCTGGTAAAGTACTGTGGGTAATGAGCTCAGGTTTGTCTAATTAGAAAAAATACAAATTACTCCCTAATTTGTCATTTGTGCCTACATGAATACAAACCATTCACTCTTTGCTATGGAAACTCACCTCTTTAAGTAGGTGGAAGCCCCTTCGACTGGCTGAAACTTTTGACCAGGGATCGCTGCATCCGAGCATGGTAATGTGAGGGATGAGCATCCTGCCACCTCATAAACCAGAGGCCTGACAATACCAGTGGCTTTACGCCCCTTGTGAAAGTGATTATGAGCGTAGGAATGTAACTGTGATTGTTATGGTCTATATATAATTCACAGGTTTGTGAATCTAAACAAATGGGACCACACGTCCCAACTCCCCCTCATAAGGAGATTGGGGATGTAACAGGGAATATAAATTCACATATAGTTACCAGTGATATGGGTCATACCTTCAGTCAGAGAGATCCAGCTGAAAGGTCTTCAGACATGCCCTAAGATGGGAAGATTGAATTAAAGAACAAGGCCAGGCAATTCCTTTTCATTCATCCGAGACTAACACTCCTACCTATGTACTTGAACGACTGCTAATAATCCTGAGAGGAAGTACAGTAGCTAATCCACTCGTGCAGCTACTACAGGACCTATCAAAAAGGGTCCTGTGTGTACGTCTTGCAGGTAGAGGGTAGTGAAAGTAGATTGATCCTTCCAAACCCCCATTAGAAGTACTTTCATCACAAAAGTTCTATTCAAATCTGCTCTAGCAGTATACAAAAGCAGACGACAAGGATTGTGGGTTCTGAATTTGAGTCCAGCAATGAACTTGAGAATGAAGATGACCGAGACTTGCCTCCATTCCCAAGAATGGGCATTGTCATAGTGGAGATCAAGCGACTCGGTAACCAGTTAACGCAGTGAGTGCTCCTTTTCGGGAACGGACACTGTGCGACAAAGGTGGTTTCATTTTGACTAAGGACAACCCTGTTCAGACTGCATGAGCATGGACAGCTCTATCGTGGAGGAAATAGCAACCCCATTTGTTCTAAAACCTTGGCTTGAGGTTGAAGGATAGCTTGACTGCTGAGGCTGAGCAGTTTTTCCTCTCAAAGAAAACGAGTAGTGCGGTTCCTAGTAGACCCTTCTCCTAGCTCTTAAATTTAAATTAGCTCACATGAATGCAATACTGTATTAAATTTAGACTTGGTTTTTGTTTCTTTTTTTTTTTATACCTGTGGCCATTTGGGAGTGATCATGATCAAGATGAATCTTGCTATCGTAGACTGATTGTTGAGCAATCTGCAAAACAGTGGCTGGAAAGGGGGCAGTATGTAGTATCCCTATGGATTTTCTCCCTTCCATGATGCTGACCACACAAGATAGCCTACTTTGGCTGAGGTCAGGGCCCTCCCGAGGTATCCAGACATTTGTTTTGCTACTAGTTGTGAAAACCCTCTCTCAGTGAGATGCTGGATAACCCCCTTGCATGGAGAACCCACTGTTTGATTGTAAATCTAAGCATGTGGTTGGTGTAGCAAGTCCTGGAGAAAAACTCTTCAGAACCTTTGTCAGCAGCAGAAGGAGGTCAAGGTACTAGGCTAATTGCAAAGTTACTGTGAAATAAATCTCAATTGCTTGTTTGAATGTAACCCCAACGAAGTTGTTAAAAACCCAGGTCAGTTGCTGACCTGACTCGACACAGTTCGTTGGCCCTATGCTGCAGCAAGTGGGTGCCCACTCCCCTCTTTAGATGCATCTATGAAGAGCATCAACTCGGGAGAAGGAGAAAGATCGACCCTATTGAGACAGCCCAAGATCCAACAATTCAAATTTCCCCCTTGCTCCAATCTCCCCAGACTGAGTATTTCCGGAGAATACCTGCCCTGAGACCTAAAGATCATCACCTGACACTGAAGTGACTACGTGCAAAGGCTACCGTGGGGCACTAGACACTGACAAGGCCAGGTGATCCAGCAGGTACTGCCATGGATGGGCTTGTAGTGAGGTTCGTATCAGTAACTGACGAGCCACTTTGAATATTGAGATCCTACCTATGGTGGGAAAACTTTCCTTTGTGTCTGTCTGCATTTTAAGATATATTTAAGTCCTGCTTGGGTTTCAAGGAGGATTTCTCCAAGTTTTTCCATGCAAAACTCGAGAAGCACGCTCAAAAATGGAGTTTGGTGTATCTTTCCGTGTAGAAAGAACCTTTGGTAGTTCCTCAAAGACAGATAGCAAGCTTACCTGGCGAGCGAGGCTGGGGGTTCATGGAGTCTTGGGATACCCCAGTGGCAAGGTACAGGGTAGCAGGAGGATTGCATAAATTTCTGCGTGCACTGGAGTGCTTCATTTTGAAGAGCCAGCGCTCTCTGGCAACAAGTCGCACTGGAACATATATCAGGAATGTGACTTGCCATTGGTTTGCAATCTTAATCAAGACTTGCCACTGGCATGCACTTGTGAAACTGAAACGAGATTCACTTCTGGCCCATGCCCTATTGAGAGCTTGTGAAACAAAACTCGCCCCTGGCGAGAGCTCTTGAAACGACACTTTCCCCCTGCCAGTGCATGCAAAACAAGATTCCCCCCCTCTTGAAATGAGACTCGCCACTAGCACAAACCTGTGAAATGAGACTCGCTCCCGTTGTATGCTTGTGATCAAGACTGCCACTTGCACTTGCTTGTGATCAGGACTCGGCACCAACGTGTGATCATGAACAAGACTGGCCACAGGTTTAAAGGCTGCTCATGAATGGCAGTGACATTGCCCTAGAGCAGTGGTTCTTAACCCCAGGAAGTCCACCAAGGATTTGTGGACTTCCTATTCAAAATATTATCAAAGTATTAATCCTGAATGTAGAATTCTTAAGTCATTATTATCTAATGTTAAGCAAAACATTGAGACAGACGATTTGATTGCAGCAATAAAAAAGAGTGGGCACTTCAGTCTCCAACTGGACGAGTCAACTGATGTTAGTGATGATCCCCAACTCATGACATACGTACGATATCAAGGTCCAGAAGATATGGAAGAAGAGTTTCTGTTTTGCCGGCCATTGCAAACCACAACTACTGGAGAAGACATTTTCATGAAGGTAGATTCATTCTTCAAGGAAGAAGGACTTCTCTGGAGGCAGTGTTACAGTGTTTGTTGTGATGGAGCACCAGCAATGTTGAGAGCACGTCAGGGCTTCATAGCGCGTGTTAAGCAAGAAAATTCGAGTGTGATGGTTGTTCACTGTATACTTCACTGTGAAAATCTTGCTTCTCAGAAGTTATCACATGAGTTACAGAAGGTGATGCAGCAAGTAACTCGGATTGTTAATTTCATTAAAGCTAGGGCTCTGAACTCAAGATTATTCACTCAATGTGTTCTGACTTTGGTTCTGAGCACATAAACATCTGTTGTACCACTCTGAGGTTAGGTGGCTATCACGAGGAAAGGTGCTCCAACGACTGTTGGAATTGCAGACCGAGACTAAGCTATTTTTGACAGAAAAAGGGTCATCCATTGGCCCACAAATTCTCAGATTCAAAATGGTTGATGCAAGTAGCTTATTTTGCAGATATGTTTGCTGAGATAAATTCCTTGAACATTTCGATGCAAGGTCATGATCAGACATTGGTTGGGCTTTCTGAGAAGCTATTAGCATTCAAAGGAAAACTGAAGTTGTGGATGAATAAAATAAAATCTGGAAAGACTGCATCATTTCCATCTTTTAACCTACTTCTGGAGGATGAAAGATTTTCTCCCATCCAAGTCCAAGGCATTATTGAAGGACATATATCCAAGCTAATTAGAGTGTTTGATCATTACATTCCAGAAAATACACTCAACTACAGTTGGGTAAGAAACCACTTCAACATTGAAGCTGAAGACTTGCCTGATGAAATTGCAAACATCAGCAAGCTACAGGAGGAGCTTATTGAGATCCAGAATGACGCAACACTTCATTACAATTTCAAAAGGCAAAAGGAATCACGGAGCTCATTTTGGATCAAAGTTCACAAAGAAAAGCCCAATCTTGGAGGTGAAGCCCTGAAAACGCCAATTCCCTTTGCTACAACTTTCCTGTGTGAGGCAGGATTTTCAGCCCTCACAGTCATAAAGACAAAATACAGAAACCGTTTGCAACCAGAGGATGACCTAAGATGCAGCCTATCATCAAAATCACTCAGATTTGAAGAGCTGACCAAAACAATCCAGTATCAAGGATCTTATTGATTTTAACCACTTCACTACGGACGAGGAGAAGAAGGAATGGAGGGAGCGAAAGAAGGGGTGAAGAAAAGGAGACAGAGGGGTAGGGAATGGAGAGATTGAAATGAGGGACGAAGGTAGGGAAAGGGACAATTAGGAACGGAGGAATCGGAGAAACAAAGGAAGGAAGAGAAGTGGAGGGCAGAGGCACGGATGGAAGGGGTTAATACTATATTTCATGTCAAATAGTCTTGTATGAATAATTTCCCTTTTCAACAATGGTAAATTATAGCCTAATTATACATTTTTTTTATATTAAGAAACATTTTTATTTTTATTTTAGAAAATCTCAGTGCATTGTTTTATTTCTCATGGATCATTATTAAATAGATGCACTACTTGCATTAATAAAAATGTTTGCATGTGATTTTTGTTTCTGTCACACATTTTTACAGGCAAAAGTATTTTATGATTTAAAAAAAAGTATTTATGAAGGTAAGGGTCGCCATGGTTGATCTGGACAGGATTTTGGGTCGCAGCCATAAAAGGTTATGAACCACTGCCCTAGAGACTAACCATAATACATATGATCAGCTCCAAAGCCCCCTCATGATCAGCTCCAAAGCCCCTCTCCACCCATGCTAGGACCAAGGAGGGCCAGGCAATGTCTGCTGATGACTCAGCAGATAGACTTATAGGCTTCCCCAACCACGCCATCCTTAGCTCACAAGGATGGAGAGGTTGCAGTGACCAGAGGAACTAACGATTTTGAGCAGGACTCAAACCCCAGTCTGGCAATCACCAGGCAAGGATGCTACCACCAGGTGCTAACTTGTGTCCCGCGAAGGAAAGCAACACAAATATTTGGGCTGAGAGTATGAGCCAGTGTCTGCCATGGAACCCCGAAGAGTAGGCAAGCTCAGAGAGTTGACAATAAAGGTGCCTATCATTGCACTGACCGACTTCACCGAATGCGTGCTGGAGAAGCGGTCTCGATAGCACTATCTTGCAGATCCTCAAAGAAAGACGTATGAATTCTAGTTGCTTTCTCTAAGATAGAGTCAAATGCTCGACTGTAATAGTGTATTCATAAAAGAAGTTAAAAGTAAGAAAAAGTAAAATCCTTCAAACTTTTTATTTCTTGTAGTAAAGACTCGGGCTCTCTAAGGAATTTGTTTCCATAAACACTTTCTTGAAATGTAAACGCTGGATAGAGTATGCATACAATTAGCTATCACAGGAGCACAGGATTCTCGTACGAAAGCAACCTTGAGCTCTAAGGCACAAGTGATGTCCATGTAGAAGCAATAAAACCACTTATTCGAGATTCCTAACTGCTTCATGAACGTTAAGGGCCTAGTCTGACAGTCACTACTCACTGTGAACTTTAATTGCATTCACGAGATGAGAAATCGCTTGTGTAAAGCAATTCCCAGGTGAAAGTCTCGCCGAGAGACTGAATCATGTTGCGAGCCGAACTCGTAAGGGGGAGAGAGATTGCTGGCTTCAAGAAAACTCTCGGGAGTAAGCCTAGCATTCAATTTTGGTGATGTAATCCAGGCTTGTTTTAGCCTGAAACATGTCACTAGGTGGTGGGAGGTTACTAACACAAGTGAAGCCTTCAGGTGAAAGAAAAACCTTCACTTACACTTGTTGAGAGCTTGGATCTCATGCAAGCTTGGGTTGCGAGGCGGTGAGAGATCGCCTGCTCATGCAAACCTCTCAGGTGAAAGGCTCTGGTGCAGCAGTTCCGCAAATAGTGATCTGAGGAATTGAGAGATCACTTGTTTCAAGCAAGCCTCTTGGGTAAAAAGTAGTTTTCACCTGTAGCTTGATCATGTCGTGAAGAGGTGAGAGATCATTTACATTATTAAGCAAACTCTCAGGTGAAAGGCTCGCTTCCACCTTTGACCCCCTCGGTCACTGAGACAGCGGCCTGGTTCTTCCAGTAACTTCGAAGAGGTACAGCCTTTTCACGTTGAAACATGAGAGCTTCTGAGCTACCTGGATAGAAAAACTACCAGGCTAGCACAGCAGATCGCGCTAACAACTGCGTTTGCCGGAAATCCCGAAGGGTCGGCTTGCTCAGGAGACAAAAGAATGCATATCTCTTTAAGTGAAAGACTAACTTCCACTTGAGTGCTCAAGGGCACCGGGAAGTAATGTAGCTTAAAAAGCTAACCTATGATTGATCACTGACTAAGTCAGGCGATTAATCGCAAAGCAACTGCTTCCAATAAGCAAGGTTGGACTCCAAACGCCGGGCCGCAAGTTGTTTGTGAATGTTTGCCTATGGATGGGCAAACACAGCCAGAACAGACTTCCCCTCGTGAGGATTACTGATCCTAAGACATCAGAGAACACTAACTCCTCAAGGCAGTAAAGTAAGTCCCTAGCTACAGTTGTTCACCATTAACCAACCTAAAAATTTACTGGAGTCACGAGTCTAATCAATTGGCCAACTCGAGGAAAAATCCCTGAGAAGCAAGAGTCAAAAGTAGTTTCATTTGCCATAGCCAGTAAATGTGAAAGGAGACATCTGTCTCCTATCACAGCTTAGATCAAAGTGAAGAAAGTACGAGTAAGTGGATAGTGGGGTACTTTCCCTGCTACCACTGGTAACAACTGGAGTGGTTGTTGACACCTCGTTAAAAGTTTTATAGCCATTTGGTAGCTTGCGCTAAAATCTAAATCCATAATAAAGAGCGAATGGTTTGTATTCGTGTAAGAATAAATTAAATGACTAAAATCTGTAAAAAAATAAATGGTCCCTTCTTTATAGAGCTATATAAAACAGAGTACTAATTAAAACTCTTCATCATCAGACACATTTATGTAAAAAAAAATTACTGTTTCTGATATAAGGCATCAAGTCTCTCGTAAGATTAAATTTTCTGCAATTTTCTTCATCATTAATGCATTCATAGCTGCATTTACAGATGAGGTACTCAGTACTTGAGTGTCCCAATGATGGGCTGGGCAATGGCGGTGGGGTAGTTTATCCACCCTGGCAGGCTCAACCATACCGCTAAGGCCAGTTCTGAGAGACCAGACCAAGACTGGACCCCTATAGGCCTTCTCCTTTATTTTAAGATAGGCAAAGGCTAGGAGAAGGAAAACTCCAAAATCAAACCAAACAAGACCCCAACGGCGGAGCTTCCCAGCGCCGGCGGAAGAGGGCAATGCCTGTCGGGCAGGCAACAAGGCGGGCCTTGACATAACAAGAACCCGGCAGCCCGATGCAACCAACATCAGAGAAGCCGCCTGTCTCATATGTCTTGAGCTGCGGTGAAAATGATGTGGGCCAAGTGTGTGTGCGTGGCCGTTGCAAAGCCACGACCACCCAAAACAATATACCCAGCTACTGGCATTCTGTCGTTTCCTCCACCCTTCTTCATCTCTTTCTCACCATCATCATCATCATCACCATCAGCAAGTCCTGAGGCGACAGCACCGTGGGTGAAGGGGGCAGGCCTGGATAGCTGGAAGCCCTTAGCCCACGACTGCACTCAGGCGGCGAGTCTAAGATTCAGTCGCACTCTGGTGACGGTGCCGTGACACCAGAGTTCGGCAGCTGGACCCGTGACTGGGCTGGCCTATTGAGGACACCGCAGCCCACCCCACATGGGGAGGCCCCTAGAAAAGGTGGGGTAAACATCGGACACGGCAAACCCGTCTGGTCAGCTCACCGCGGCTGGCGGACATCCCACTAATGCGGTCGAAATAACAAGAAAAAAATATTAACCTTAGGTGCATGGAACATCCGCACCCTCCAAGACGTGACAAACACCAACCGCCCGGAACGACGTACAGCCCTCGTCTGCAAGGAGCTAGCCCACTTCAATGTTGATGTGGCGGCTCTTAGCGAGACCAGACTACCCGAAGAGGGCAACATCAGGGAAGCTGGAACAGGCTACACCATCTTCTGGAAAGGCAAGGCCCTAGAGGAGCCTCGCATCCACGGTGTCGGCTTCGCCATCCGTTCCCAGCTAGTGCAGCAGCACAACCTCGCTCCCAAGGCCATCAGTGAGCGCCTGATGACTGTCCGCATCCCCATCACGCGGGACAGACATCTCACCCTGATCTCTGTCTACGCCCCGACTATGACCTCAACCGATGATAACAAAGCTGCCTTCTACACCCAGCTCGACCGCACCATCCAGGCAGTGCCCGCCAATGACAAGCTCGTTGTGCTTGGCGACTTTAATGCCCGAGTAGGCAAAGACCATCGCCTGTGGGAGGGAATCATTGGCCGCCATGGCATTGGAAATTGCAACACCAATGGCCAACTCCTACTGGGTCTGTGTGCAGAACACCAACTTGTGGTAACCAACACCATCTTCCAGTTACCAAAGCGACAAAAGACCACATGGAGACACCCACGGTCTAAACACTGGCACACCCTGGACTACGTCCTGACCAGAGCCAGAGATCGAGGAGACGTCCGCATCACCCGATCCATGCCCGGAGCGGACGACTGCTGGACAGACCACAGACTCCTCATCTCCCGACTCTCCATGACGACCCTACGACCACCCAGAAGGGCACCTGACAGCGTACCACACCAACTCTTTGATTGTAGTAAGCTCCGCAACCCACAGGTGGCACAGAACTACAAGGAGGCCTGCGAACAATACCTCGCAGACCCTGTGGGTCAGGCCACTGTTGAGCACCACTGGACCACCCTCAGAAACGCCATGGCCCGTGCCGCGGAGGAAACACTAGGCTACACCACAAAGAAACGGCAGGATTGGTTTGATGAGAATGATGCTACCATCTCTCTTCTCATTGAAACCAAACGACAAGCACGCCTGACTTTGGAAAACCAACCAACAGCAGCTAACAAATGTGCTCACAAGGTGGCTGAAGCTGGTTGCCAGAGAGGTATCCGTAAAGCCCAGAACATCTGGTGGCAAAGAAAAGCTGCAGAAATACAGAGCTTCGCTGACCAACGTGACCTGCGCAGATTCTATGCAGCAACAAAGGAAATATTCGGTCCCACACGGTCATCAGTGGGCAGCCTGAAGGACGCAGATGGGGCCACGACTATCACCGACAGCGAGGGCATCCTGGCCAGGTGGAGGTCTCACTTTGAGAACCTCCTCAATGACCAAGCAGACACCCCAGACGATCTCTTGCGAATGACCCCGCAGCATCCCGTCCGTCACTGGATGGCACTACCACCCTCCATCCATGACTTCAACAAGGCCCTGCAGCGCATGAAGCCCGGCAAAGCCCCAAGGCCAGACAACATCCCGTTGGAGCTCCTCACTCACGGTGGCCCCGGCTTGAGGAACCGTTTGATGCTCCTTATACTGAAAATATGGGAGACCAAGACCCCCCCCAGTGACTTCCGCGATGCGAACATCACTACCATCTTCAAGAAGGGAGACAGGGAGAACTGTAACAACTACCGGGGAATATCACTACTAAGTATCACGAGTAAGATTTTCGCTCGGATTCTCCTTGACCGCCTCCTTATTCTCGCAGAAGACGTCCTGCCAGAGTCCCAGTGCGGCTTTCGACCTTCCCGCGGGACCATAGACATGATCTTCTGTGCGCGACAACTACAAGAGAAGAGCCTCGAACAACAACAGCCCATAATGTTCATCTTCTGGGATTTGAAAAAGGCCTTCGACAAAGTACCTCAACCTGCCATGTGGGCTGTCCTCAAAAGATATGGCTGCCCACCCGATTTTGTCAAGCTGGTGCGTGCCCTCCATGACGGAATGGTTGGGAGAGTCTGCCACTAGAACTCTCTTTCAGACCCATTCCCCATCAACGGCGGCCTGAAGCAGGACTGTGTTCTGGCCCCGACGTGTTCCTCGCTATACACCGCAGCAATGCTCAACGAAATTCCCCCAGACACACCTTCAGTCAACCTACGTTTCCGCATGGATGGAGGCGCTTTCAACCTCGCTAGACTCCGCGCCAGAACCAAGACCACCTTGTGTGCAGTGCGAGAACTGCAGTATGCTGACGACAATGCCACCCCAGGTCAGACGGCAGAGGACCTGCAGTCGTTAGCTGATGCATACAACTCTGCCTACGAACGTTTTGGGATGCAAGTCAACTCAGACAAAACCAAGACCCTCGTCCAACATCCACCAGGACTGATGCTCCCCAACTTCAATACCACAGTGAATGACCAACCGTTAGAACAGGTGGACCAGTTCTCCTACCTAGGGAGCATCCTAACATCAACTCCCACAAGCAAAAAGGACATGGAGAACAGGATCAGGGCAGCCCACTTCGCCTTTGGCCGACTCAACTGCCGCGTATTTAACAACCACGCACTGACAATGACCACCAAAATAATGGTGTTCAGGGCAGTAGTCCTCTCCACGCTCCTGTATGCATGTGAAACATGGAGGCTATATAAAAACGATATTAAAAACCTAGAACGCTTCCAACAAATGAAACAGAGGCAGATCTTGAAAATCCCCTGGGAGAGCCACACCACCAACATTGAAGTCTTAGAACGTGCCTCGCTGACCAGCGTGGAGGCCATCATCATCCACCACCGCCTCCGCTGGATAGGACACGTGCATAGGATGGATCCATCTAGGCTCCCAAAGAAAATATTCTACGGAGAACTGACCCAGGGCACCAGACCACGAGGAGCCCCGAAAATGCGCTATAAAGATCAACTAAAGCGCACCCTGGCTCTAACTGACATCGATCCTTCCTCATGGGAAGAAACAGCCAGGGACAGGAAAACCTGGAGGAGTACAGTACACCATGGCACTGTGGACTTCGAGGAGAGGAGGAGACAAAATGAGGAGGCTAGGAGGAGAAGAAGGAGAGAGCGATTAGAACAGCCCCGCCCACCACCTACCCTCCCTTGTGAACACTGTCCGCGACTCTTCCACCACAGACTAGGACTTAACAGCCACATCAGGCATAAGCACCCACCCCACAGATAGGAGGCTGATGGCTAACGACAGAACCCAATACTCGGACACGAGTGGGCGCCGACGACGACTCAGCTTATTTCTTTGTTTGCTTTTTAATAATCAAATTTACTGAATATCCCCTCACATTCAGCATTGGAATGGAGTAGACTTAGAATTTCTGAAAAAATACGACAAATTCGGAGATAATTTGTATTTTCCCTAACCATACAAACCTTAGCTATTTAGATTGGGTTTACCTTTCGGCGTACCTGAAATGACAAGCCAATAGTTTTTAACGAGGGTTAACTACCCCCGCGCTAGTTAGCGGGCGTAGGGGAAGGGATAGCTTGCTATCCCTCCCCCCCCACACACCAGTGATTTGTTTCACTTCACTTAGAGGTAGGACTTGACTTGGGGACCAGGGTTGGCGGGCAAATATGTGTAAATAGCTAAGGTTTGTATGGTTAGGAAAAATACAAATTATCTCCGAATTTGTCATTTGTTCCGTAACCGAAATACAAACCAAGCTATTTACATTGGGTGACTTACCCCTTAGGAAGGGTGGAAAGTCCCCAGCCTTACTGACTTTGGCTTTGCCAGGGGGCTCCGCCTCCCAGTGAGTAGCACTTGAGAGAAGGAGCCCCTGCACCTCACAAGTTCCTTGCTTCGCTAGGAACAAGTGGCCTACATAAGTTGTGTGTGGAGGAAAGCGTGACTCGTCCTATGAAGTTGACCTTGAGACCTTTAAATAGGAATCTAGGATAGGACATTCCCAATACCACCTCGTCAGGGTATGGGGGACGCGACAGTATTAAACTTAATACTAGGAGCACAAGGAAGCATGGGTTACCTGCAGAGGTCGAGGTCAGCTATGCGAAGACCAGGATGCTGCTTCCCAAAGAGAGGGGAGAATGAAGAAAGAAATAAGGGTCAGACATACTCTTTCATTCACGCAGACTAAAACCGGGTAACAACGCCCTCAACCTACTGCTACTTGTCCATAAAGGAGCCTGAGGTTAGACCAGCTGTTGTGCCGCCACCACAGGGCCGATAGAAAACGTATCGAGGCTCCTGTGGGTCACGTCTTGCAGGTACTGTAGTGGGCTGTGAAGGTCGTCTGACGCTTCCAGACCCCAGCTTGAAGCAACTGCATCACAGAGAAGTTTCTCTTGAAGGCCAGGGACGTGGCAACGCCCCTGGCGTTGTGTGCCCTAGGGCGACGTGACGGAGTAGGGTCTGGATTCAAGGCGTGGTGGATAACCCTTCGAATCCAAGCCGAGATGGTGTTCCTGGTGACCCTCCTCTTCGTCCTGCCTGTGCTTACAAACAGTGCCCGCACTTGAGGACGAACTGCAGCTGTTCTCTTCAAGTAGTACCTCAGACACCTCACTGGACATAGGAGCAGCTGGTCTGGGTCGCTTGTTACAGAACGGAGACTCGCGATCCTGAAAGAGTCGAACCGTGGATCCGGCACTCCAGGATTCTGAGTCTTGGCAACAAACTTAGGGACAAACCTGAACGTTACCTCCCCCCATCCCCTTGAATGGGCGATGTCGTACGAGAGACCATGAAGTTCACTAACTCGCTTGGCCGAAGCTAAAGCGAGCAGGCAAGCAATCTTCCAAGACAGGTGGCGATCAGAGGCCTGGCGTAATGGTTCGAAGGGAGGTCTCTTAAGAGCCCTGAGAACCCGAACCACATTCCAAGGAGGAGGTCTCACTTCCGACTGGGGGCAGGTAAGCTCATAGCTACGTATGAGTAGAGAGAGTTCTAGCGAGGAAGAAATGTCCACGCCTTTCAGCCTGAAAGCCAAGCTTAAGGCTGAGCGATAGCCTTTCACTGCCGAGATAGAAAGGCGCATTTCCTCCCGCAGATATACGAGGAACTCCGCTATTGCTGGAATAGTGGTATCAAGTGGAGAGATACCCCTCCCACGACATCAACCACAAAAGACTCTCCACTTCGCCTGGTAGACTCCCTCGGAGGACTTTCGCAGGTGCCGAGACATTCTCTCCGCAACCTGTTGTGAAAAGCCTCTCTCCGTGAGGAGACGCTGGATAGTCTCCAGGCGTGAAGCCAAAGCGGGGCTACGGCCTTTTGAGGGATGTTGGAGTGGGGTTGTCTGAGAACCTCGCGTCGTGGGGGAAGTTCTCTCGGGAGCTCCGTCAGGAGCTGCAGAAGGTCCGGTAACCATTCCGCGTGATGCCATAGCGGAGCTATCAGAGTCATCGAACAGTTGACCGATAGTCTGGTCCTCTTGAGCACCCTTCTCATCAGACAGAACGGTGGGAAGGCGTACACGTCGATGTTGTCCCACCGTTGCTGGAAAGCATCTTGCCAGAGAGCCTTGGGGTCCGGGACTGGGGAGCAGTACTGAGGCAGCTTGAAATTCAACGCTGTCGCGAACAGGTCCACGGTCGGGGAACCCCACAAAGTCAAGACTTTTTTGGCTATCTGAGGATCCAAAGACCACTCGGTACTCACTATCTGCGAAGCCCTGCTCAGACTGTCGGCGAGCACATTTCTCTTGCCAGGAATGAAGCGAGCTGATAGTGTTATCGAGTGGACTTCGGTCCACCTCAGAACCTCTACTGCAAGATGGGATAGCTGCTGCGAAAAAGTACCTCCCTGCTTGTTGATATAAGCCACTACCGTGGTGTCGTCACTCATCACCACCACGGAGTGACCCGCCAGGGTCCGTTGGAACTGTTGAAGAGCCAGAAAGACGGCCTTCAACTCTAGCAGGTTGATGTGCAGGCACTTTTCTGATTATGACCAAAGGCCTGAGGTCCTCTGGTTCAGAACGTGCGCCCCCCACCCTTCTTTTGACGCGTCCGAAAACAGTGTCAATTCCGGGGGGAGGACGAGAAGATTCACTCCCTTTCGCAAGTTCTCGTCGACCAGCCACCACAGCAGGTCCGTCCGTTCCAAAGATCCTATCGGGATCTGTATGTCCGGGGAATCGGATCCTTGACTCCACCGGGACTTGAGCCGCCATTGAAGGGATCTCATCCTGAGGCGGCCGTTTGGAACCAGATAAGCCAGGGAGGACAGGTGACCTAAGAGACGCAACCACGATTGGGCGGGAAGCTCTTCTCGCCTGAGGAAGGGTTCCGCCACCCTCCTCAGCCTTGCTATCCTGTCGTCTGATGGAAAAGCTTTGTGGAGATTGGTGTCTATTAGCATGCCTAGATAAACCAGTCGTTCGGACGGCTGCAGAGAGGACTTCTCGAGGTTTACCACGACCCCCAGATCCTGTCAAGGCCCAGAAGCCTGTCTCGGTGCCAAAGAAGGGTCGACTCCGAGTCTGCTAGGATCACCCAGTCGTCCAGATAGCGAAGGAGACGAATGCCGTTCCTGTGCGCCCAAGATGAAATCAGGGTGAACACATTGGTGAACACCTGAGGTGCTGTGGAGAGACCGAAACACAGCACCTTGAACTGATAGGTCTTGTCGTCTAGGCTAAATCTCAAGTACTTCCTGGAAGACGGATGGATTGGGATCTGGAAGTACGCGTCCTTTAGATCCAGTGTGCACATGAAGTCTAGAGGTCTCACCGCAAGTCTGACCGTGTCCGCTGTCTCCATGCTGAACAGAGTTTGCTTGACAAACCGGTTCAGAGCCGAGAGGTCGATGACAGGTCTCCAGCCTCCAGACGCCTTCTTTACAAGAAAGAGTCGACTGAAGAAGCCTGGGGAGCCGTCGACGACCTCCTGGAGAGCATCCTTCTTGAGCATGGTGTCGACTTCTGCCCGAAGGGCTAGTCCCTTTACCGATCCCATGGCATAGGAGCTCAACGACACTGGATTCTCTGTCAGGGGAGGTTGAGATGTTATGAACGGGACGCGATAGCCTTGGCCGATCACAGAAATAGTCCATGCATCGGCCCCGTGTTGCTGCCACCTGTGCACGCAACGTCGAAGGCATCCCCCCACAGGTGGACGCGGGGGGACTGCCACTCCTAGTGTTTGCAGCCGCGGTCGCTCCCTCTAGGAGTCTTGCCTCCCCTGGAGGACTTACCGCCCCTCTTGACCTTGGCTGGAAAGGGCTGGGGCTTAGACACCACTTTCTTAGCTGCCGGTGCCTGCTTTGATGTCTTGCGAGGCTGCTGCTGCTGCTGCTGTTGCTGCGGAGCTGGAGGCTTATAGGGCCGAGCTGTAAGGGCCCTATGGAGGAGGGAGTCCTGGCTAGATTTCCTCCATTTCTCAGCCGTTCGTTCCATATCCTGGGGCTCCAACAGATTCTCCCCAAGGAGGGAAGCATGTCTGAGCCTACAGACATCTACGGCGGGGACCTTCGGGTGGAACTTCTCGGTCACCACATCACGCCGCTTCAATACCGAGTTGGCCCACAGGGTTGTGACCTGATGTGCCAGGAACTCGATGGAGCAGGTGCCCGAGAGTAAGAAGGTCTCCAGGGCCTTCATATTGGTCTCCTTAGACAAGTCCTCGGAGCGCAATAGGATGCCCAGAGTCCCTAGCCATATATCCAGCCACGAAGTGGCCTGCATGGCGCACTTCGCGACCTTCTCATGGCTCAGGATCTCCGACACCGAGAATGTCACCTGCCGGGCGGAGAGCTTCTCGAGAGGAACTCCCTTAGCAAGCTCTTCAACGGAATGATGGAGAGGAAGAGTGAGACTAGACTCCCCCAAGATCTCAAAATACCTCCTCTGCTGGAGACGAGGAGGTGGGATGAGTTTGTTCCCGGCAGAGGAACGACTGGAGGAAGCAAGAGTCGCGAGTTGGGCATTGGCCCTGGCTCTGGCACTCTTCAACCCCCGAGACCAGGGCAGAGCAGCACTGGTCTTAGGGGGCTTCTGAACATCGAACACCTGGTCCATGACCATGTCCTTGCCTTCTCGGGGGGCGATCACGGGGTCCATGAACCCGTTGAGTTGCCTCATCAGGCTCAGGACCTGCCAGAAGGCATGCTCAGACTCCTGCTGGTCTCCTCCTTGCGGACTGGCAGCTAAGTCTCCCGTCCCCGGAATCTCTTCCTGAGGACAAGCGTGGACATTCTCCCAGGGAGCACCGGGTTCCTAGCGAATCCTAGAAGACGACTTCGGGATTGTCTTGGAGTCCTTGGGTTCCCTCCTGGGAGGGATACACGACCCCAACAAAGAGGTTCGGAAAGCACCCTCTGCGCGAGACGATTCTCCTCCATGAGGAGAAGACTTCCCCCTTGGTGCCAAGGGGGAGACTATCACCTCACTGGATTCACCCGAGGACGGAAAAGCCTCGTCCCCGGGAGAAGGAGAAAACGCCTGCGAAGGGGATGGGGCCTTCCTGACAGACCTCTTAGGAACCAACTTCTCCCTGGGGGAAGTCACCACGAAGTCCACTCCTCTCCTTCTGTTCAACGGGGGCGAGGCAGCCGTTGGCTTGTGTCCTTGGTCGCCAGTGCCGGCTTCATAGCCTTCACTAACGCCCGCTTCAGAGGACCAAACCAAGTCTGCCGCTCCACGGACACAGAGTCCGAAATCCCCGCTGGAGGGAAGGGGATCGGGCGATCCTTCGGAGTGGACACCACAGGACCTGCCTGAAAAGGAAGAGGGGAAGAAAGTTGTACTGACCTCTCTGAAGTGTCTTCCCTATCCTGCACAAGAGTCCTGCACTTTGGCGGGGGCGATCCTGAGTGCGGTCTGGCGACACGCGTCCCTGCTGCTGTCGCGGGCTGCGAAATCCAACGCGAACGGCGATCGTGCGCAGACGAGCGGTCGCCCGGGCGCGCAGGCGAGCAGGTGAGAGGGCGCGCAGGCGAGTGGGCGCGAGGGCGCACAGGCGAACGAGCGCGAGCGCGCACAGGCGAACGAGCGCGAGCGCGCACAGGCGAACGAGCACTAGGGCGCACAGGCGAACGAGCGCGAGGGCGCACAGGCGAACGAGCGCGAGGGCGCACAGGCGAACGAGCGCGTGGGCGAGCTGGTGAACGAACGCGTCGGCGAGGGAGCGTGTTGACGCGTGGGCGAACGAGAACGCTCCGATGACCGCTGACGATGTTGTTCAGGAGACCTGTAGCGCGTGGGAGAGCGATTGCGAGCAGGCGATTGGCGGCGCGCTGCTGAACGCTGGCGCGTAGGCGAGCGATGGCGCACTGGCGCATGGTGGCGCGTTGGCGAGCAATAGCGCATAGACCGCGTAGGCGAACGACCGCGCGAGGGCGAGCTAACAGAAGGCGACCCATGTCCCTCCAGATCCTCTGGGCGACGGCGCGTTGGAGAACGCTTGCGCGCAGGCGATAGGTCACGCGGGCGGTCTGGAGGTCGCCGATGTTCAGGTGATCGCTGATGCGCTGGGGACCGTTGCCGCACAGGAGATCGCTGACGAGCAGGCGAATGTTGATGCGTTTGTGATCGCTGGCGACCAAGAGGGCGACGCGTGGAATCCTGTGAGGGAACTGCCGGCACGGAGCACAGAGGCGAACACTCATGAACGGGTTCAGGAACAGGAGGCGCGTGGGCGTACAGGCATTTTGGAAGTACGCGCTGGAGAATGCGAGCAGGAACAGGCTGACGAACAGGATCGTGAAGGTGAGGAGAAGAGTCCTTGGCCAAACTAGAGCGCTCAGGAGACTGATGGCGAGCAGTGGGGCGATGGTCATCAGAAGTGCGCTGACGAACAGGAGAGCGCTGACGGTCAGAAGAGCGCTGACGAGCAGGAGACCGCCTGTGCGCTAACACTGCAGAAGGGCGCGCAGGGGAACGCTGGCGCACTGGGCGCTCAACAGGAACAACAGGCTGAAGGATGTCCTCAGGAGAGCACTGGCGAGAAGAGGGGCGATTATCAGGAGAGCGCTGGCGAACAGGAGATCGCTGACGAACAGGAGAGCACTGACGAGCAGGAGAGCGCCTGTGCGCATACACTGCAGAAGGGCGCGCAGGGGAACCCTGACGCGCAAGGGAAGAATCCCTTTGCCCCGAAGTGACTGTTGCCCATCGGGTGACGAGGTCAGGCTGCTGGACATCTGCACCAGAAGCTGAAGGTCTGGAAGGCGTAGGAGACCGATCCCCAGAGAGGTCTAAGGAAGCTGGAGCTGCAGGCTGCTTACGGCGAGGAGAGTCCCCCTCGGAGGAAGGAGGCGAAGATTCAAAAAGGCGCCTCTTAGCACCCTTATAGGGAGACGGGAGGCCCTTGCGGCGCAGCAGACGGTGAGCCTTATGGCGAAGGCGGCCACGAGGAAGATTGTCAGGACCATCAGTCCTCCGAAGGGGAGTCTCAGTCAAAGCACTCCCCTTAGAGGGAGGCTTGGTAGCAGAAGAGCCCGCAGGACTCCCTTCCCCCTACGAAGGATGTACGGAAGGGGGAGGAGAGCCTTCAGCACTATCATCCACAACAGTACCTGCAGAGGATTGACCCGACCCGTCGAAAGCCTCTGTCACCACGACGTCGACGATAGACAGAGGATCTACCTCTGCTATCACCGGCGACTGCTTAACAGCGGCCCCCAACTGGACAAGGTCAATCAGGGCTACCCTGGAGGGCAGGCCCTTAAGCCCCAGGGAAGCCCAAATCGGAAAAAGATCATCATTAGACAAAGATTCATTAGCAACAACCTCCCCTGGAGGAGGAGGAGGAACCGCCCCGCTATGGGAGGCGACGCCCTCTCCCCAAATCCAAGGTCGGGAAACAGAACTAGGGCCTGCGCTCCCACTCGGCAGACTCTCCTTAGGAGCCGAACGAGGGGGAGCTTTGGAGGAGGTTTGGGCGGCGAAAGGAGAGTCCCGAGAGCCTTCTTCCTTCAAGGCAACCCCAGAAGGATAACGGTCTCTCTTGGACTTCTTCTTACGCCGGCGGCCAAACCTCTCCCACTGGGAGGCAGACCACTCCCTGCACTCACTACACGTATTCTCTTTATCACACCGTCGGCCTCGACATTGCGGGCAAAGGGTGTGAGGATCTGTGTCCACCGCCGACATAAAAGTACCACAAGGGCGGCCGGCAATTCCAGGGCACTTGTGCATAGTGAACAATAAGGGTGAGGTCCAACTTCAAAACACACACACACAAACTGGAAGAAAAAGCAAAAAAAGATTAAGGCTGTTAACAAGGACGATGGACAGACACGTCTGTTCATCGCCGGAGCCAAAAGTGAAGTGAAGCAAATCACCGGTGTGTGGGGGGGAGAGATAGCAAGCTATCCCTTCCCCTACCCCTGCTAACTAGCACGGGGGTAGTTAACCCTCATTAAAAACTTTTGGCTCGTCATTTCAGCTACGCCGAAAGGTAAACCCAATGTAAATAGCGTGGTTTGTATTTCGGTTACGGAACAATTGAGAATTCTTTAAAATCCTCTTCACTTTTCAGCAAAGACAGCCAAAATTTGTCAAACTCCTTACTCTCTACATTTAATAACCCCTCAACAAGAGGCAAATTTTTCCACTGGCTATCAATTATTTTGAGTAGGTCACTATTCTCTCTAGGTACTATGCCACGTAGTTCAGATATTAGTGGCAATTAGGTTGGTACTGTATTTCTGAAATCAGATAAAAATTTTATTTTCCTTAGTAAAATAAATTTTTGAATATACTTACCCGATGATCATATAGCTGCATCCCTGCTGCCCGACAGAAAAAATCTACGGGAGGAATACGCCAGCGATCGCTATACAGGTGGGGGTGTACATCAACAGCGCCATCTGTCAAGTAGGTACTCAAGTACTCGATGTCAACAACGAACCAATTTTCTCCTCTGTCCCACTGGTTCTCTATTGGGGAGGAAGGGTGGGTCCTTTAATTTATGATCATCGGGTAAGTATATTCAAAAATTTATTTTACTAAGGAAAATAACATTTTTCAATATCAAACTTACCCGATGATCATATAGCTGATTCGCACCCAGGGGGGTGGGTAGAGACCAGCATAACAAGTTGACATTATGAGCTAAGTATTCCGTATTTTATTTTAGCAGTTATTCAAAATAACAAGCATAAAATAAATAAGTACCTGGTAAGAAAGACGACTTGAACAATTACTCTGCCTTTTTAAGTACGTCTTCCTTACTGAGCCTCGCGATCCTCATAGGATGCTGAGCGACTCCTAGGAGCTGAAGTATGAAGGGTTGCAACCCATACTAAAGGTCCTCATCAAAACCTTTAATCTAGGCGCTTCTCAAGAAATTATTTTGACCACCCGCCAAACCAAGTAGGATGCGAAAGGCTTCTTAGCCTTCCGGACAACCCAAAAATATTTCAAGAGAAAGATTAAAAAGGTTCTGGAATTAGGGAATTGTAGTGGTGGAGCCCCCACCACTACTGCACTCGTTGCTACGAATGGTCCCAGAGTGTAGCAGTTCTCGTAAAGAGACTGGACATTCTTAAGATAAAAGACGCGAACACTGATTTGCTTTTCCAATAGGTTGCGTCGAATATATTTTGCAGAGATCTATTTTGTTTAAAGGCCACGGAAGTTGTGACAGCTCTAACTTCGTGTGTCCTTACCTTCAGCCAAGCTTGGTCTTCCTCATTCAGAAGGGAATGAGCTTCTCGTATTAACAGTCTGATAAAAATAGGATAAAGAATTCTCTGACATAGGCAAAGATGAATTCTTAACTGAACACCATAAAGCTTCAGACGGGCCTCGTAAAGGTTTTAAAATAGAACTTAAGAGCTCTTACAGGACATAATACTCTTTTTAGTTCATTTCCAACCATACGATAAGTTTGGAATATCGAACGATATTGGTCAAGGCCGAGAAGGCAGCTCGTGTTTGGCTAGAAAACCAAGATGTAGAACATGTAGCCGTTTCGGATGAGAATCAGATGTTCTTGCTGAAGGCATGAATCTCACTGACTCTTTTAGCTGTGGTTAAGCATATCAGGAAAAGAGTCTTAAAGGTGAGATCTTTCAGGGAGGCTGATTGAAGTGGTTCGAACCTGTCTAACATAAGGAATCTTAGAACCACGTCTAAATTCCAACCAGGTGTAACCAAACGACGCTCCTTCGTGGTCTCAAAAGACTTAAGGAGGTCCTGTAGATCTTTATTGTTGGAAAGATCTAAGCCTCTGTGACGGAAGACTGATGCCAACATGCTTCTGTAACCCTTGAGTGGGAGCTGAAAGAGATCGCTCTTTCCTCAGATATAAGAGGAAGTCAGCTATTTGAGTTACAGAGGTACTGGTCGAGGATACGGATACTGACTTGCACCAGTTTCGAAAGATTTCCCACTTCGATTGGTAGACCCTAAGGGTGGATGTTCTCCTTGCTCTAGCAATCGCTCTGGTTGCCTCCTTCGAAAAACCTCTAGTTCTCGAGAGTCTTTCGATACTCTGAAGGCAGTGAGACGAAGAGCGTGGAGGCCTTGGAGTACCTTCTTTATGCGTGGCAGACGTAGCAGGTCCACCCTTAGGGGAAGAGTTCTGGGAACGTCTACTAGCCATCGAAGTACCTCGGTAAGTTATTCTCTCGCGGGCCAGAGGGGAGCAATTAGCGTCCACTTGTCCCTTCGTGAGAGGCGAACTTCTGCAGTACCTTGTTGACAATCTAGAACGGAGGGAATGCATATAGATCTAGATGAGACCAATCAAGTAGAAAGGCATCTAAAAGAACTACTGCTGGGTCCGGGATAGGTGAGCAAAGTATTGAGAGCCTCTTGGACATCGAGGTTGCGAAGAGATCTATGGTTGGCTGGCCCCAGGTGACCCAAAGTCTCTTGCATACATCCTAGTGGAGGGTCCAATATGTTGGAATTATTGTCCCTTCCTACTGAGACAATCTGCTAAGACATTCAAGTTGCCTTGGAAGAAACTTGTTACTAGTGAAAAGTCTAGACCTGTTGAACAGGAGAGGAGGTCACTTGCGAACTCGTACCATGTCAGAGAGTAGGTCCCTCCTTGCTAGGAGATGTACATCAAAGCAGGGAGTTGACCGTGTTCACCTCCACTACTTTGCCTTGAAGGAGAGACCTGAAGCTTTCCAGGTCAGACGTACTGCCAGAAGCTTCTTGCAGTTGAAATGCATTGTCCTTTGACTCGAGTTCCATAATCCCGAGCATTCCCTACCGCCTAAGGTCGCACCCCAGCCTACGTCCGATGCGTCTGAGAAGAGAACGTGGTTGGGAGTCTGAACAGTCAGGGGAAGACCCTATCAAAGGTTGATAAAGTCCTTTCATCCAGTCAGACCAGACTTATCTTCCGGAAACCGGGATCTAGACCGCTTCTAGCGTCTTGTCCTTTTCCAGTGAAGAGCTAGATGAAACCGAAGAGGACGGAGGTGTAGTCTTCCAAGTGACACCAATTGAACCACGGATGACAGTGTCTTAAACAGACTCATCCACAGCCTGACAGGGCCGCGTTCCTTCTTCAGCATCTTCTGGATGGATAGCAGGGCTGGGGGTTGATCGTCTTGTTCAGCCATGTCCTCATCAGAGGGTTCCTCATCCGAAACTGATGAGGAAACGGCAACGGAGTGGGCAACGTCTGACTCGCTGAATCCGGTCGCACTGGTGGATGCGTGACGGAGCCGGACACAAGATCATGGTACTGCTGCACAGTCTGTGAACTGTCAACCATGGGGAAGCGAGGAAGTACAGCGACAACCCGAAACTGTCTAGACTGTCTGGGTTGTGCAGACAACCCCTTATCGGGTTGCTGAGGTTGCCGCACTGCGTCACAACAAGTCACCTCTGCTGGTTGTTGAACGTCTTCCTAGTGACACACTGAACGTCCACAACCACCTCCGAGAGTCGCTTAACGTCAACGTGCGACTGGCAACCCACACTGGGTCGCACCGGAGGAGGAACCATCTCAACTGGCGGACGTGAGTAGGAAATCTCAGCGTCAACAGGGCGTACAACCAACCAGAAGGAAGGTTTTTGGCAAGAAGGTTCTTCTCCGTAAAAAATCCTCTATCAAGGACTAAGCTTGGACTGCATGTCTTGCAACAAAGCCCAAGGTCTATGGGAGCAGGTGTGGTAACAGACGGGGTTAGCGACTGAAGCGGAACCATTTACCCTCCCTGGAAGCATGTTATGCTTTAATTTAAGTCCATAGGAGGCTAAGCAGCTTAAGGCTCCTCTCCAAATGACAGAGTCCTCAAGGGAATATCAGAAGGAGGGAGAACAGCACTTTCTCATCTACAGGAACCATGTCCGAGAAAAGCTAGGTTATCTCAGTGAGGGTTTCACTGGTGCATAAGCAGCAGACCAGAAGGCAACGTTATGTAACTGTTTGACAGTCTGTGAGTTGGCAACAACCAAAGTTGTGTGGGGAAGCCTCAACTCCTGACTGACTAGTTTGCTGCGGGCGAGTGGCGGTAACCACAGTGTGTTGCGGAGGCTGACACACCGTGTCAAAACACGGCAGCTTGTGGTAGCTCACGCACGGCAACGGAGTGCTCCGTGTGTCTGTGGGAGTCAGCATACGTCTGGCAGGGTTGACTGTGCATGGGTGGAGGAGCTCTCACAACAAGAGTGTGGGAGCAGGCAGCCATGCCGGGCGCACAACCGTGGTAGGCTGTAGGCCAACGGGTGCATCGTCAACCTTCTCCGCAGTCGGAGTGTGGGAGCTGGCAACAACAAAAGCGGAGTGCTGGTGCGTGGGATAGACTGCCGTGGGTTGCGGAGCATGCCGCATTGCGGCAAAACACGGCAGCTTGACAGCACCTTCCCACTGCTGATGCGGAAGCTCACGCATGTCAACGGAGGGTGCAGCATGAACATGCGTCTGGCAGGGTAGACTGCGCATCGGTGGTGGAGCTCTCACAGGTGGAGTGTGGGAGCAGGCAGCCGCAGTATCTGCTGAGCGCACAACCGTGGCATGTTGTAGGTTAACAGGTGCATTGTCAACCTTCTCAGCACGATACTCCTGCATGAAGGAGCAAGCTGAGACTGCATAGTCTGCAGCATGGACCACTAGGGTCTATAAAAGACGGCAACAAACGGAGCTACTGTCCGTTGTGACTGAGGGTCTAAAACAGCTGGTGCGGCAACAGACGGAGTTACTGTCTGTTGCGGTACCACCTTGCCTCTCTTGGGAGGTGTGCAGTCGTCGGATGACTGCAGCGAGTCCGAACTGACCCAGTGGCTACACCTAGGCCGTTGGACTTGCGCGGAAGGGACCGACTTGCACTTAAAGCTGCAAGATTTGGTCCATGGTTTCTGCGAGAAACCTCTTCCGCAGACGAGGAATAAATGGGCTCTCTCGTCTTTATGTGGGTGGGGCGATCACGTCGGCAACGTGTGTATATACACCCGAAACCACCGAGGGAAACGTCTGTTCGTCGATCAAGGCCTGTGGAACCCATAAGTCCTTCGACATTACTTCTCCCCTGGGCTTGGGAGCTTGTAAGAGGTATCGGACTAGGTGAACAACTGGCACGAACAGACGAACCCTCGAACGCAACACTGTAACACTTTGCGCATATCACTTTATCACTTTTGATTTTCTGTTTGCACTTATTTCACTGAAATCGAAACTTTAAGTGATTTGTACCTGAAACACGCAATCCTATCCTTCATTAAAAGGTAGTAATTGCGAAAACAGTTTTACAATGCAACAGAAAAACATAATGAAAGATAAAGAATTCAGTGGCTGGAAAAGAGACTAAACACTAGATCAAATAAACTACGTTTAAAATCTCTCACCGCATAAAGCCTGGGAACAAGAATAAAACTCTAGAAACGTTTTACCTTCTTCCCCTACAGCGACTAGGGAGAAGAGTGAAAAACGAGAACAACGTTACCCGTTTGAACGAAACGTTTATTCTCCTCTCTCTCCCTCCGTCTCTATCTCTCTCTCTCTTCTCTCTTGACTTAGAACCTGAGAGAAGAGCCCAATTATATATCGTTACAACATATTATTTGCTAAAGGAAAAAACTGAAAGGTTTCCGAAAAAGTTCCTTTATTAGAATTAAAACCATTTAAGCTAAGAAAGAATGAACGAAACCCTAGAATCGGTTTACTCTTTCTGCAACGTGAAACCGTGAAATACTCTCTCTCTATCGTAACGATAGAGCGCATGTTGAACGTTCTGAACGTCAACAACTGCGGAGACTAAACTAAACGTTAGTTCATCTTTGAAAACAGTACGAGACTATCAAAGAAATTCTTTCAAAAACATTAAAATTAAAAAAAGTATAAATTCTTAAAAGGAAAATACGATATGACGGGCTCAATGTTAATTAACTTCGGTTCCAAGTAAGGACCGCCTACTAATAGGAAAGGTCGCATATAAACAGACATAAAAATGTTATTTTCATTAGTAAAATAAATTTTTGAATATACTTACCCGATAATCATGTAGCTGTCAACTCTGTTGCCGACAGAAATCTACGGTCGGGATACGCCAGCGATCGCTATACAGGTGGGGGTGAACACCACAGCGCCATCTGTGGTCAGGTACTCTAGTACTTCTTGTCAACACCACCTCAATTTTTTCCTCGGTCCACTGGTTCTCTATGGGGAGGAAGGGTGGGTCAATTAAATCATGATTATCGGGTAAGTATATTCAAAAATTTATTTTACTAATGAAAATAACATTTTTCAATATTAATCTTACCCGATAATCATGTAGCTGATTCACACCCAGGGTGGTGGGTGGAGACCAGCATACATGTTAACACAGAAGCTAAGTATCCCGTATTTTATTTTATTAGTTATTCAAAAATAACATAAAATAAATAAGTACCTGGTAAGGAAGACGACTTGAACCATTACTCTGCCTTTATTAAGTACGTCTTTCTTACTGAGCGTAGCGGTCCTCTTAGGATGCTGAACGACTCTTAGGTGCTGCAGTATAAAGGGCTGCAACCCATACTAAAGGACCTCATCACAACCTTTAACCTCGGCGCTTCTCAAGAAAGAATTGACCACCCGCCAAATCAACAAGGATGTGGAAGGCTTCTTAGCCAACCGTACAACCCATAAAAAGTATTCAAGAGAAAGGTTAAAAAGGTTATGGGATTATGGGAATGTAGTGGCTGAGCCCCCGCCTACTACTGCATTCGTTGCTACGAATGGTCCCAGGGTGTAGCAGTTCTCGTAAAGAGACTGGACATCTATGAGATAGAATGATGCGAACACTGACTTGCTTCTCCAATAGGTTGCATCCATAATAGCCCAGCGGCATAGTAAGAAATATGAAACCTATTGTTCAAATTGTTCTAAAAGCACCAAAATTGGCACACATGTGGATTAATACATTCTGAACAATTTTGGATATGGAGGCATTCAAGATTCTCCCCGTAGCACATTTGGCGGCCATTTTTCAAAATGGCCGCTATTTACCGTTAGCGTCATTGAATATGTACCATAATTTGTCTTTTTGTGGATGCTAAAGGTGATAAGTGTGCTAGAGGTGATAAGTATTGTACAATTACACATACTTCTGTGCTTACCAAATAATTTGGCTACCATTTCACAAGAAAATTAATTTTACTTTGCAGCGGCAGCGTTGGTGGCAGTGACGGCGGCTGCAGTAATAGTATAGTGTTGATAGTCATGGTGCTTGTAGTAGTAACTTGTGGTAACATGGTGGTGTTTTGTGTCTTTGCAGGTGAGGCAGCAGCAGCACCACCTGACATCAGAGACGCGTTGTTCCAGACTGCAGCCATGGCAAAGAAGTTCCAACTGGTCGATACTTTTGAGCAACGTACTCCCACAACACCTCCTGAGACAAACTGGAAGCTGTGTCTTGTATGTCAAGAGGAGACAACAGAGTCACTTGTCTGCCCAGTACTGTCTAAACGCCGAGACCCTGGGAGTGGATACACGACAATGGCTGCAAACTTGGTCAAATTTGATGAACTCGGAGAACTGCCAAGAACTGTTCAGTTACAGAGACTAGATGAAGGACAAGGTGTTGAGGCGACAATGGTTGCCCACCAGGCCAAGTGGCATAAAACATGTATGCTCAAATACAATAACACAATGCTACGAAGAGCAGAGAAGAGACGCATCGCAAGCAGCTCAGCATTTGATAGTACTGACAATGTCCAGGCCAAGCGCGCCAGAACACACTCTTCAGAAGCCACTACCAGCGGCACCTCCTGCTTTTTCTGTGGAAAGTCTGGCACAGAGACCCTACATGAAGTAACAACCTTCCAGGTGGACACACGCGTACGGAAGTGTGCAGCGCAAGTTGGGGACAATGAACTCATAGCCAGGCTCAGCATGGGTGATATGGTGGCTCTGGAGGCCAAGTACCATTCCAAGTGTTTGTTGGCTCTTTACTATCGTGCAAAGACCACTGTAGAAGCTGAGCAGAAAACTGACCATGAAGGTGTAATGTCAAGAATCGTACTGGCTGAACTGGTCCTGTATATCGAGGAAACCCACCTAGAAGAGGGCACCACCCCAGTCTTCAGACTCGCAGAACTTGTAAAGCTATACACAACAAGAATGGAACAGCTCGGGGTTGTTTTGTGCCAGAAAGTTAATAGCACAAGGCTGAAAGAGCGCCTGTTAGCCCAGATACCAGGCCTGAGATCCCACAGCAAAGGCCGAGATGTTTTACTAGCGTTTGATGAAGACATTGGTGAAGCGCTAGGCAAAGCCTGCGAGCAAGACTGTGACACTGAGGCAGTTCACCTTGCGCGTGCTGCACAGATAGTTCGTCGATATATGTTTGAAGACACTTACCAATTCCGTGGATCATTCCCAGGCGGCTGTCAGGAGGACTCTGTGCCAAACGTACTAGTTGCAATGGTAAATATGGTGCTGGATGGCCCCACCATCAAGAATCAAAGCCATTCCTCTTCAACACAAGCAGCTCTTTCCATTGCGCAGCTTCTCAAGTTCAACAGTGTCAAGCAAAGTCGGAAGCAGGGAGCAACCAAGACACAGGAGCCTCCAGCTGTCAGACACAGTACGTCTCAAGAAACTCCTCTTCCAACCTATGTTGGGCTGATGCTGTATGCTGAAACACGCAAGAGAGGACTTGTGGACAAGCTCTTCTCTCTGGGCCTAAGCATCTCATATGACAGAGTCCTACGTCTTTCTGCCCAGATGGGAAACAGCGTGTGTCAGCTGTACCGCATAGAGGAAGTGGTCTGCCCGCCTACCCTGCGTAGCAATGTGTTCACAACTGCGGCTGTGGACAACATTGACCACAACCCAAGTGCCACCACAGCCAAGAATTCATTCCATGGAACAGGAATCTCGCTTTTTCAACACCCAACGTGTGCAGATGAGGGAGTGGATCGTAGCATTGCTCTCACTGGGCGTGATACTGGATCAAAGACGGTTGAGCCTCTACCAGAATATTACACGGATGTACGTCCTGTTGCTTCTTCTGTCAAAGGGCAAATGATCCCAGCTACTTCTGTGACCTCTCTTAGACGCCACAACTGTGAGCAGCACATAGAAGATGAGTATATGTGGCTGGAGAACACGAGAAGTGTTCTCAAAGATGATGTTGAGGCCTGTGAAAACACATCATGTGCTCTTCCAATGTTTCATGCCATCACAGGGTGTGATACTGTGTCAGCCTTCGTCGGACATGGGAAGAAATCTGCCTGGGCAACATGGAACATGCTGCCAGAACTCACTGATGCCCTGCTGAGTCTGGCAAATGCACCCACAAGCATCCAAGAGGATACAATGCATGTCATCGAGAGGTTTGTCATACTCCTGTATGACCGCACAAGCAAATGCAAGGACGTCAACAAGGCGAGAAAGCAGCTCTTTGCAAAGACGAACTCTGTTCAGAACATCCCGCCAACCTACGCTGCTCTGGAGCAGCATGTGAAGAGATCTGCCCTTCAGGGTGGTCATGTCTGGGGCCAGGCATTGGTACCAACGCCCGTGCTCCCTCCACCAACAGACTGGGGCTGGCATCGGAGTGATGATGGGCTCTACACACCACTCTGGACCACACTCCCTGAGGCATCCAAGGCCTGCTATGAGCTGGTGTCTTGCGGATGCAAGAAAGGCTGCAAAAACCGCTGCAAGTGCAAGAACGGTTCACTGCAATGCACTGGTCTATGTTTCTGTGAAGGCGAATGCCAGTAGATTGGGACAGAAAACTTGCTAACCAACATTATGATCTGTAGACATTCATAATTCTGGTGACCAGATTTGAAAAGTTCGGAATCATAATTAACATAGTGTGGCAAAATCTACGTTATTGTATTACATGTATGTACTGCAGGATTACAAAAGTACTGTGCCTAGAGACTGGGCTTTTGGTCGACTATATAACTACAATCTGACCATACTGTAAACTTCCCGTACTCTGTGTATTATTTTGACTAGCAATTTTGCCAGCAATTTGAAATAAAAAAGCAACTTGAGCAATTAAAGTGTGTTCCTGAAATCAGGTACTGGTTATTAGAGGTATTATGTCATTGAGTATTGAAATCTTCATCAAATGTCCACTTTTTCCACAAAATGGCGGCCAGTTTGGGGGCCATTTTTGAGAAGATTCATCTAAATATCTGTTAAACATTTATTGATGTTAATTCTGATGTAAAAAAAGGGAATTTTGGCCCATCTAGCACCAAACTAACGACACATAATGAAGTCTATGTAATGACGCTAATGTTAAATGGCGGCCATTTTGAACAATGGCCGCCATATCTTCCTAAGGGCTAATCTTGAATGCCTCCATATCCAAAAATGTTTAGAATATATTAATCTACATGTGTGCCAATTTTGGTGCTTTTAGACCAATTTGAACAATTGGTCTGCTATGCCGCTGTACTATAACACTCTGCAGAGAACGGTTCTGTTTGAGGGCCACTGAAGTAGCCACAGCTCTCACTTCATGTGTCCTTACCTTCAGCAAAGCAAGGTCTTCTTCCTTCAGATGAGAATGTGCTTCCCTAATCAGGAGCCTGAATAGGTAAGAAACTGAGTTCTTAGACCTTGGAAGAGAAGGCTTCTTGATAGCCCACCATAAGGCTTCTGATTGTCCTCGTAAAGGTTATGACCTTTTTAGATAGTACCTAAGAGCTCTAACTGGGCAAAGTACTCTCTCCAGTTCGTCCCCCACCAAGTTGGACAGGCTTGGGATCTCGAACGACTTAGGCCAAGGACGTGAAGGAAGCTCGTTTTAGCAAAAAACCGAGCTGCAAGGAACATGTAGCCGTTTCAGATGTGAAAACTATGTTGCTGCTGAAGGCGTGGATCTCACTTACTCTTTTAGCTGTTGTCAAGCACACGAGGAAAAGAGTTTTTAATGTGAGGTCCTTAAAAGAGGCTGATTGGAGAGGTTCAAATCTTGATGACATAAGGAACCTTAGGACCACGTCTAGATTCCAGCCTGGAGTGGACAACCGACGTTCCTTTGAGGTCTTAAAAGACCTAAGGAGGTCCTGTAGATCTTTGTTGGTGGAAAGATCCAAGCCTCTGTGGCGGAAAACCGCTGCCAACATACTTCTGTAACCCTTAATCGTAGGAGCTGAAAGGGATCTTACGTTCCTTAGATGTAACAGGAAGTCAGCAATCTGGGTTACAGTGGTACTGGATGAGGAAACTGCATTGGCCTTGTACCAGCTTCGGAAGACTTCCCCTTTAGACTGATAGACTCTGAGAGTGGATGTCCTCCTTGCTCTGGCAATCGCTCTGGCTGCCTCCTTCGAAAAGCCCCTAGCTCTTGAGAGTCTTTCGAAAGTCTGAAGGCAGTCAGACGAAGAGCATGGAGGTTTGGATGTACCTTCTTTACGTGAGGTAGACGTAGAAGGTCCACTCCTAGAGGAAGAGTCCTGGGAATGTCGACCAGCCATTGCAGTACCTCTATGAACCATTCTCTCGCGGGCCAGAGCGGAGCCAACCAACGTCAGCCGTGTCCCTTTGCGAGAGGCGAACTTCTGAAGTACCCTGTTGACAATCTTGAACGGCGGGAATGCATACAGGTCGAGATGGGACCAATCCAGCAGAAAAGCATCCACGTGAACCGCTGCTGGGTCTGGAATCGGAGAACAATACAACGGGAGCCTCTAGGTTATCGAGGTAGCGAACAGATCTATGGTTGGCTGACCCCACAGGGCCCAAAGTCTGCTGCAAACATTCTTGTGAAGGGTCCACTCTGTGGGGATGACCTGACCCTTCCGGCTAAGGCGATCTGCCATGACATTCATATCGCCCTGAATGAACCTCGTTACCAGCGTGAGCTTTCGATCTTTTAACCAGATGAGGAGGTCCCTTGCGATCTAGAACAACTTCCACGAATGAGTCCCTCCCTGCTTGGAGATGTAAGCCAAGGCTGTGGTGTTGTCAGAGTCCACCTCCACCACCTTGTTAAGCTGGAGGGACTTGAAGTTTATCAAGGTCAGATGAACCGCCAACAGCTCCTTGCAATAGATGTGAAGTGTCCTTAGCTCCTGATTCCATGTTCCCGAGCATTCCTGTCCGTCCAAAGTCGCACCCCAGCCCGTGTCTGATGCGTCAGAGAAGAGACGGCGGTCGGGTCTCTGAACAGCCAAAGGTAGACTTCCTTGAGAAGAAAGCTGTTCTTTCACCACGTGAGAGTAGACCTCCTCTCTTCGGAAACAGGAACTGAGATCGTCTCTAGCGTCATGTCCTTTATCCAGTGAGCCGCTAGATGATACTGAAGGGGGGGAGGTGGGGTCTCCCTAACTCGATGAACAGTGCCAGCGATGAAAGTGTCCCTGTTAGACTCATCCACTACCTGACTGAGCATCGGTTCCTTCTCAGCATGCTCTGGATGCAATCTAGGGCTTAGTATATCTTTGGGGTCGACGGAAAAGCCCGAAAAGCTCGACTCTGAAGATCCATACCCAGGTAGACAATGGTCTGGGATGGGACGAGCTGGGACTCCTCAAAATTGACCAGGAGGCCCAGTTCCTTGGTCAGATCCATAGTCCATCTGAGAATCTCCAGACAGCGACGACTTGTGGGAGCTCTTAAAAGCTAGTCGTCTGACGGAGCCGGACACAAGATCATGGTACTGCTGCACAGTCTGTGAACTGTCAACCATGGGGAAGCGAGGAAGTACAGTGACAACCCGAAGCTGTCTAGACTGTCTGGGTCGTACAGACAACTCCTTATCGGGTTGCTGAGGTTGCCGCACTGCGTCACAACAAGACACTTCTGCTGGTTGTTGAACGTCTTCCCAGTGACACACTGACTCCGTAAACAAAAAATCCTCTAACAAGGACTAAGCTTGGACTGCATGTCTTGCAACACAGCTCAAGGTCTATGGGAGCAGGTGTGGTAACAGACGGGGTTAGCGACTGAAGTGGAACCATTACCCTCCCTGGAAGCATGCTATGCTTAAATAAAAGTCCATAGGAGGCTAAGCAGCTAAAAGCTCCTCTCCAAATGACAGAGTCCTCAAGGGAAAATCAGAAGGAGGGAGAATAGCACTTTCTCATCTACAGGAACCATATCCGAGAAAAGCTAAGTTCTCTCAGTGAGGGTTTCACTGGTGCAAAAGCAGCAGACTAGAAGGCAACGTTATGAAACTGCTTGACAGTCTAGTGAGTTGGCAACAACCAAAGATGTGTGACTGAGAAGCATGCGGTAAGGTATGCAGAGCATGCTGTACGGTAAGCAGAGCATGTTGCATGGCGTGCGGCTTATGCTGCATGGGATGAGGCTCATGCTGCATGGGATGAGGCTCATGCTGCATGGTATGAGACTCATGCTGCATGGGATGAGGCTCAAGCTGCAAGGGATGAGGCTTATGCCGCATGCGTTGAGGAGGATGCCGCATAGTATGAGGCTCCTGCCTCATGGGTTGAGGCGGTTGCCGCATAGCATGAGGCTTTTGCCTCATGGTTTGAGGAGGATGCCGCATAGCCTGAGGCTCCTCATAAGCATGAAGCTGCCTTATGGGTAGAGGAGGATTTTTAAAAAAAAAAATCTGAACCTGACACTAATCTAGCTGTCCGAGGATTTACCTGGTGAGACATCAGTCTCTTTACCAGCGAGTTTTACCAGATTTCCCCGGGCCACCACGTGACACAATTGGTAGTAATTCATTCAAATTACCCCTAATGAGTCAATATGGATAAATATCAACACAACATCGTGTTCAAATAGAAATAAATTACTACCTCATACTTGGGATCGAACGCTAGCCCCTTCTAATGAAAGGCCAGGTCGAAACCAACCATGCCACGAGAGCCCATTCAAGAGTTGAGGTTCTTGCCTCAAGAGTGGAGGTGGCTGCCGCAAGAGTTGAGGTTGCTGCCTCAAGGATGGTGGAGGTGGCTGCCGCAAGAGTTGAGGTTGCTGCCTCAAGGATGGTGGAGGTTGTCGCAACGCAAGAGGTTGCTGTATAGCGCTGGTATCTGGCAACTCCCAGTGCGGCAGCTCACGCGTGGAGGTAGGTTGAGGAACCTCAACATCATACGTCTGGCAGGGTGGACTGCGCAGAGGTGGAGTTGAGGTTGCTGCCTCGAGGATGGTGGAGGTTGTCGCACCGCAAGAGGTAGCTGCCTCGAGGATGGTTGTAATGCAAGATACTCCTGCCTCAAGGGTAGAGGAGGTTGTAAGGCATAAGGCTCCTGCCCCCATTGTTGAGGAGGTTGCTGCGTGGTAAGAGGCTCCTGCCTCAAGGAAAGTGGAGGTTGCTGCACAGCGCTGGTATCTGGCAACTCCCAACGCGGCAGCTCACGCATGGAGGTAGCTTGAGGAACCTCAACCTCATACGTCTGGCAGATTGTACTGCGCAGAGGAGGAGGAGCGCTCGCAGGAGGAGGTGTATTAACCTTCTCTGCCTGAAACTCCCGCATCAACACCGCAAGCTGCGACTGCATTGTCAGCAGCATAGACCACTAGAGTTAGAGAAAGACAACAACAAACGGAGCTACTGTCCGTTGAAACTGAGGGTCTAAAACAGCTGGTGCGGCAACAGACGGAGTTACTGTCTGTTGCGATACCGCCGTGCCTCTCTGGGAGGTGTGCAGTTGTCGTACTGCAGCAAGTCCGAACTGACCCAATGCTAATGGCACCACCTAGGAGTTGGACTTGCGCGGAAGGGACCGACTTGCACTTAAAAGCTGCAAGATTTGGTCCATGGTTTCTGCGAGAAACCTCTTCCGCAGACGAGGAATAAAAGGGCTCTCTCGTCTTTGTGTGGGTGGGGTGATCACGTCGGCTACGTGAGTTGGTTACACCCGAAACCACGGAGGGAAACGTCTGTTCGTCGATCAAGGCCTGCTGAACCCATAAGTCCTTCGACATTACTTCTCCCCTGGGCTTGGGAGCTTGTAAGAGGTCCCAGACTAGGCGAACAACTGGCACGAACAGACGAACCCTCGAACGCAACACTGTAACACTTTGCGTGTATCACTTTATCACTTTTGATTTTCTGTTTGCACTTATTTCACTGAACTCAAAACTTTAAGTGGTTTGTACCTGAAACACGCAATTCTATCCTTCATTAAAAGTTAGTAATTGCGAAAACAGTATTACAATGTAACAGAAAAACATAATGAAAGATAAATAATTCAGTGGCTGGAAAAGAGATTAAACACTAGATCAAATAAACTACGTTTAAAATCTCTCACCGCATAAAGTCTGAGAACAAGAATAAAACTCTAGAAACGTTTACCTTCTTCCCCTAAAGAGACTAGGGAGAAGAGCAAAAACGATAACAACGTTACCCGCTTGAACGAAACGTTTATCCTCCTCTCTCTCCCTCCGTCTCTATCTCTCTCTCTCTCTCTCTCTTGACTTAGCACCTGAGAGAAGAGCCCAATTATATATATCGTTAAAACATATTATTGTTAAAGGAAAAAAACTGAAAGGTTTCCCAAATAAAAATTTCCTTTATTAGAATAGAACCATTTAAGCTAAGAAAGAATGAACAAAACGCTAGAATCGGTTTACTCTTACTGCAACGTGACACCGTGATAGACTCTCTCTCTATCGTAACGATAGAGCGCAAGTTGAACGTTCTGAACGTCAACAACTGCAGAGACAAAACAAAACGTTAGTTCAACTTTGAAAACAGTACAAGACTATCAAAGAAATTCTTTCAAAAACATTAAAATGGCATAATATGTTAACAGGTAAAAACGAAATGACGGGCTCAAAGTTAATTAACTTCGGTTCCAAAAAAAGACCGCCTACTATTAGGAAAGGTCGAATAAAAACAAATATAAAAATTAATTTTAATAAGTTTATAATAAAAGGAAGTTAATCAAAGAGGCCTATAAAAGGCGGAGAGATATAAAATAAATCTATAACTTTGTTAAGCAAAATTAAGAGAGACTATACTCTCTTCGACACCAACACTTCCGTCTAAGGGAAGGGTCGGCCATTTAAAAGTGAAAGAGAGTTCATACTCTCTTCGTACCAAAATTAAATAAAAAATTAAATCAAATTAATTCCAAAAACTTGCTAAGCTAATGATATAGCTTCCTGAATAGTGAAGGCTAAACTCTAGAGCAAATACATCACCAAATCGTGAGCAATAACTCCAGAATCAACAGCGTATCCATGTAGGTCTAGCCGGAGGCACGACAGAGGAAAAATTGAGGTGGTGTTGACAAGAAGTACTAGAGTACCTGACCACAGATGGCGCTGTGGTGTTCACCCCCACCTGTATAGCGATCGCTGGCGTATCCCGACAGTAGATTTCTGTCGGCAACAGAGTTGACGGCTACATGATTATCGGGTAAGATTAATATTGAAAAATTAATTTTATAAGTTTATAATAAATGGAAAGTTAATCGAAGAGGCCTATAAAGGCGGAGAGATATAAAATAAATAGATCTATAACTCGTTAAGCAAAATTACCAAAAACCTAAACACACTTCCGTCTAAGGGAAGGGTCGGCCATTTAAAAGTGAAAGAGAGTCCATACTCTCTTCGTCACCAACACTTCCGTCTAAGGGAAGGGTCGGCCATTTAAAAGTGAAGGAGAGTCCATACTCTCTTCGTCACCATAATTAAATCTATCCAAAACGAGTTCAAGTTTTGAAATGAAGATAAAACCCCCTGCATAGCGAAAGCTCAAAACTGGAATAGTGTACTTCACCAAATCGTTGTGAAAACAATTCCAGTTAGGGACGGCGTATTTAGTAGGTCTTGCCTGTGGCACGACAGAGGGAAAATTGGTTCGTTGTTGACATCGAGTACTTGAGTACCTACTTGACAGATGGCGCTGTTGATGTACACCCCCACCTGTATAGCGATCGCTGGCGTATTCCTCCCGTAGATTTTTTCTGTCGGGCAGCAGGGATGCAGCTATATGATCATCGGGTAAGTTTGATATTGAAAATGACAAATTTGGAAATAATTTGTATTATTCCTGAATATACAAACTTGGAGCTCTTTACAGTGGATATATTTCAGCGATAGCTAAAACTAGCTGTTGAGCTTTTTTGTGAGGTTTAATTATCTTCTACTAGTTGGCGGAGAGGGGAAGCGTGGGGTATACCAAACACCTTGCACACAGCTGCACTAGTAACTGAATGTCACTTTACATTTGTGACAGGGCTTCCAGGGATGGTGATGGCAGGACAAGTATGTGTAGAGAGCTCCAGGTTGGTATAATTAGGAACAATTCAAAATATTTTCAAAATTGTTCAGGCACTATACAGTATACAAACCCATAAGCTCTTTACAGTGGAGACTCAGTCCAAAGTGGGTGGGAATCCAAAAACCAATTGGGTGGCGACTGACCAGAGGTGTGACTCTGTGCTTTGTGCGAGCTATACAGAGGCACCCTAACACCTTGTCAACTCTTTAGAGTTAGCGGCCTGGACAATTCGTGCTATTTGCAAGAAATTAGCAATGTAATTTGACTAGGTAAGCGTAAACATGGATTTAAACTCCACGCTTAACCTCGACATTGCCCGACTCCACCTACTTTGGAGAATGGCGATTTAACAAATATATACACATATTTCAGGTTACACAAGGGACAATGGTATCCACTTGCAGCTAAGAGGTCAGCTTGCACAGTTCCTCGGAAGCTAAAACCCCAAGAGAGGGGAGAATGAAATAGGAAGTGGCCAGTCACTCACAAATTCATTCTAGTCTTACTTGTGGGTAAAGTCTGCCCTCAACTAACTGCTACTTGTCCTACAAGGAGGCTGAGGTATTATCGACCATGTTTTGTGCAGCCACCACAGGTACGTAGGCTTAGGTAAAAGTATCTAGGTTCCTGTGGGTTATGACTTGCCTAATTCAGGAAGATATTGAATTTTTTGTTATCTTCCTTTTGACCCCTCCTGTGCTCATGAAGAGCCTGCTGCTCTAAGGCAAGCTCTGGAGGTTCTTTTGAAATCTATTTCCTCAGCCTCCTTACAGGGCAGAGTAACAGCTGATCTGGATAATGTTACAGAACAGACACTCTCAATCAGGAAAGGCCTGACCTAGGATCCGCTACAGCCAGATTTTGAGTCTTAGCCCCAAAATCAGGAAAAAAACTGAGTGTCACTTGCCCCATCCCCATGAATGAGCGACTTTATCGGACAGAACTTGATGCTCGCCGAGTCTCCTAGCAAAGGGCAGGGCTACCAGGAAAACCATCTTCAATGTTGTCATGGTCTGATGACCGACTAAGCTGTTTGAAAGGCACTCCTTTCAGAGAGAATACTATGTGAACTACACTCCAAGGTGTAGGCCTGACTTCTGACTAAGGGCAAGTACAGTATGCTCAAAACTTTGTATGAGGAGAGACCATTCCTTCAAGGAGGAAATAACTCTTCTCAATGTAAAGGCTAGGCTCAAGGCTGAGCGCTAGCCTTCATTGCTGAGATTAAGTACAGGTTTTCCCTCTCTGAGGTACAACATAAAACTCTGCTATCATTGGGATAGTGACACTGAGGGGTGTGATACCCAATCCATGACACCAACCACATACGATGGACCACTTCGCTTGGTATACGACGCAACTGGTTGCGAAAAGTACTACGCTGTGAGGAGTTGCTGGAGAACCTTCAGGAGTGAAGTCGTGGCAAAGCTATCACTCAGTGGAAGATCTTCATGTGTGGATGTCAGTAAATTGGAAAGTGGAGGGCGCTACCTTGGTGCCTCTGTCAGCAGATCCAGAAAGTCCTGGAATCATTCTGCCTATTGCCACAATGAAACTACAGTATTTGGGTTATCAAGAGGTTTTGCGATGCCTTTAGCTTGTTCAGAAACCAACTTACAAATTCGTAGGTAATTTGTATTTTTCCTAACTATACAAACCTTAGCTATTTAATATGGCTAATTACTTTCGGCGTAGCTGAAATGACGAGCCATTAGAATTTTAACGAGGGTTTACTACCCCACCGCTAGTTAGCACGGATAGGGAGAGTAGCTTGTGACCCCCCCCCCCCACCTCACACACACCTGTGCTGAGCTCACTTTGCTTAGAGGTAGGACTTCACGGGGGCTAGGGCTGGCGGGCAAGTTTGATTAAATAGCTAAAGTTTGTATAGTTAGGAAAAATACAAATTACCTACGAATTTGTCATTTGTTCCGTAACTGAAATACAAACCACGCTATTTAATATGGATGACTCACCCCTTAGGAAGGGTGGTAAGTCCCAGCCAGTACTAGCTTTTGGCTTTGCCCGGGGACTCAATATCTGAGTGTGTCAGCACTCAACAATAAGGAGTCCCTGCACCTCGCTATAACCTTGCTGCGCAAGGGCTGTGGCCTACGTAAGCTGTGTGTGAAGGTCTGAAGTGTGACTCATCCTAGGAAGTTGACCTGTAGTCCTTTAAATGGAAACTTTAGGCTAGGACTCTCCCAATACCACCTCGTTAGGGTATGGGGAAGTGACAGTATAAGCTTAATACTAGGAACACAAGGAAACATGGTTTACCTGCAGTGGTTCGAGGTCAGCTGTGCAGAGAACCCAGGATGCTGCTTTCCCAAAGAGAGGGGAGGATGAAGAAAAGAATTAGGGCCAGACAAACATTTTCATTCACGCACACTAAAACCGGGTAACAATGCCCTCAACCTTCTGCTACTTGTCCATTAAGGAGCCTGAGGTTTAAACCAGCTGTTGTGCAGCCACCACAGGGCCAATAGAGAACGTATCGAGCCTCCTGTGGGTCACGTCTTGCAGGTAGTGGGCTGTGAAGGTCGTCTGACACTTCCACACCCCCGCTTGTAGAACCTGCGTCACTGAGAAGTTCTTCTTGAAGGCCAGGGACGTAGCTACACCCCTGACATCATGTGCTCTAGGGCGACGTGACGGAGGAGGGTCAGGATTCAGGGACAGATGGATTACCCTACGAATCCATGCTGAGATAGTATTCTTGGTAACCCTCCTCTGTTCTCCCAGTGCTCACAAACAATGCCTGCACTTGGGGACGAACTGCAGCCGTTCTTTTGAGATATAGCCTCAGACTCCTCACTGGGCACAGTAGGAGATGGTCTGGGTCATCTGTTACAGAACAAAGACTCGAGATCTGGAAAGAGTCAAACCGAGGGTCCGGCACTCCCGGATTCTGAGCCTTAGCAACAAACTCAGGGACGAATCTGAACGTTACCTCCCCCCATCCCATTGAATGGGCGATATCATACAAGAGACCATGAAGTTCACTGACTCGCTTGGCCGAGGCCAAAGCTAGTAGGAACACCGTCTTCCAAGGTAGGAGACGATCTGAAGCCTGGCGTAATGGTTCGTAGGGAGGTCTCTTAAGAGACCTGAGAACTCGAACCACGTTCCATGGAGGAGGTCTCACTTCTGACTGAGGGCAGGTAAGTTCATAACTTCGTATGAGTAGGGAAAGTTCCAGCGAAGAAGAAATGTCCACTCCTTTGAGCCTGAAGGCTAGACTTAAGGCTGAACGATAGCCTTTCACTGCTGAGACTGCAAGGCGCATTTCTTCTCGCAAATACAGTACACGAAGAACTCTGCTATTGCTGGAATAGTGGCATCGAGTGGAGAGATACCCCTTCCACGATACCAACCACAGAAAACTCGCCACTTTGCCTGGTAGACCCCTTCGGATGACCTTCGCAGGTGTCCAGACATCCTGTTCGCAACCTGTTGCGAAAATCCTCTCTCCGCGAGGAGATGCTGGATAGTCTCCAGGCGTGAAGTCGAAGCGAAGCTACGGCTTTGTGAAAGATGTTGGCGTGTAGCTGTTTGAGTAGCTCGTGTCGTGGAGGGAGTTCCCTCGGAAGTTCCGTTAGGAGTTGCAGAAGGTCTGGAAACCATTCCGCGTGATGCCATAGCGGAGCTATAAGGGTCATCGAGAGATTGACCGATATTCTGGTCTTGTTGAGTACCCTCCTCATCAGACAGAACGGGGGAAAGGCGTATCCGTCGATCTTGTCCCACCGTTGTTGGAAGCCATCTTGCCAGAGTGCCCTGGGATCCGGGACTGGGGAGCAGTACAGCGGGAGCTTGAAGTTCAGCGCTGTAGCGAACAGATCCACAGTCGGGGGAACCCCACAAAGTCAGGACTTTGTTGGCTACTTGAGGATCCAAAGACCACTTGGTACTCACTATCTGAGACGCTCTGCTCAGACTGTCGGCGAGCACATTCCTCTTGCCTGGAATGAAACGAGCCGATAGTGGAATCGAGTGGACTTCGGTCCATCTCAGTATCTCTACTGCGAGATGGGATAGCTGCTCTGAAAAGGTACCTCCCTGATTGTTGATGTAAGCCACTACTGTGGTGTTGTCGCTCATCACCACCACAGAGTGTCCCGCCAGGTACTGTTGGAACTGTTGAAGGGCCAGGAATACGGCCTTCATTTCTAGCAGATTTATATGGAGGCACTTTTCTGATTCTGACCACAGGCCTGAGGTCCTGTGGTGCAGAACATGGGCCCCCCACCCTTTCTTTGAGGCGTCCGAAAACAGCATCAAATCCGGGGAGAGGACAAGAAGATCCACTCCCTTTCGTAGCTTATCGTCTGTCACCCAGCACTGAAGGTCCGTCCGTTCCGCAGGACCCATAGGGATCATGACGTCCGGGGAATCGTGACCTTGATTCCACCAGGACTTGAGTTGCCATTGAAGAGATCTCATTCTGAGGCAACCGTTGGGACTAGACAGGCCAAGGATGAGAGGTGACCGAGGAGACGTAACCACGATTGGGTTGGAAGCTCTTCTCGTCTGAGGAAAGGGCTTGCGACCCCTCTCAGCCTTGCTATCCTGTCGTCTGATGGGAAGGCTTTGTGGAGATTGGTGTCTATAATCATGCCTAGGTGAACCAGTCTTTGAGATGGAAGCAGAGAAGACTTCTCGAGATTTACCATGATCCCCAGATCCTGGCAAAGTCCTAGAAGTTTGTCTCGGTGTAGAAGAAGGGATGACTCCGAGTCGGCTAGGATCAGCCAGTCATCCAGTTAACGGAGGAGACGGATGCCGATCCTGTGTGCCCACGAAGATATTAGGGTGAACACTTCTGGTGAAACCCTGTGGTGCTGTGGAGAGACCGAAACACAGCACCCTGAACTGGTACCCCTTGTAGTTTAGGCTGAATCCTAAGTACTTCCTTGAAGACGGATGGACTGGGATCTGGAAATACCTGTCCTTCAGATCCAGTATACACATGAAGTTTTGCGACTTCACTGCAAGACTGTCCGTCTTTGCGGTCTCCATGCTGAACGGAGTTTGCTTTAATCTGGACCTCTGCCCTAAAGGCCCGCCCCCTTGCTGATCCCATGGCAAGGGAGCTAAATGAAACCGGATTCGTCCTCGGGGGAGGTAGAGATGTTGTGAACAGGACGCGATATCCCTGACTGATTACGGAAATCGTCCAGGAATCGGCCCCGAGTTGCTGCCACCTGTCTGAGCAACCTTGTAGGCATCCCCTCACTGGCGGACATGCAGGGGGACTACCAATCCTAGCGTTTGCGGCCTCGGCTGCTCCCTATAGGATTCTTCCCTCCCCTGGGGGGAGAATGCGGTGATGCCGCCCTTACCGCGCGTTGTCCGGCAGCCTCGCGCGTGGGAGGGTATTGGCGATTGCGCTGGGGAGGGTATTGGCGATTGCGCTGGGGAGGGTATTGGCAATTGCGCTGGGGAGGGTATTGGCAATTGCGCTGGGGAGGGTATTGGCAATTGCGCTGGGGAGGGTATTGGCAATTGCGCTGGGGAGGGTATTGGCAATTGCGCTGGGGAGGGTATTGGCGCCATCGCAGGTTGGCGATGGCGCGATGTGGCATGTCGACGCGTTGGCGAGCAGCATGCGCAGGTGAATGACCGCGCAATGGCGAGCGATGGCGAGCAGCATGCGCAGGTGAGTGATCGCGCGATGGGGTGCGATGGCGATCAGCATGCGCAGGAGGGCGATCGCGTGATGGCGAGCGATGGCGAGCAGCATGCACAGGAGGGCGATCGCGTGATGGCGAGCGATGGCGAGCAGCATGCGCAGGTGGGCGATCGCGTGATGGGGAGCGATGGTGATCAGCATGCGCAGGAGGGCGATCGTGCGATGACGAGCAGCATGCGCAGGAGGGCGATCGCGTGATGGCGAGCGATGGCGAGCAGCATGCGCAGGTGGGCGATCGCGTGATGGGGAGCGATGGTGATCAGCATGCGCAGGAGGGCGATCGTGCGATGGCGAGCAGCATGCGCAGGAACTGGAAGATCGCTGGCGCGTTGGCGAACATGTGTTTTTGACACACGCGCAGCACGATGTTGCGTAGCCACAGGACCAGGTAGATGGTGAGCAGGGAGCTCAGCAGGAACTATAGGATGGTCAGAGACCGCAGGGCGATGGTCCTCAAATGAGCGCTGACGCTCAGAAGAGAGCTGACGAGCAGGAGAGCGCTGGCGAGGAGGGCGAACATCAGGAGAGAGCCAACGAGCAGGTGAGCGTCGGCGAGCAGGAGAGTCTTGACGAGCAGGAGATCGCTGAAGATCAGGAGAGCGCTGGCGAGCAGGAGAGCGCCTGTACGCTAGCACTGCTCGAGGAAGGGAAGGATCCCTTAGCCCCGAAGGGACCGTTGCCCGTCGGGTGACGAGTTCTCCAGAAGGCGAAGATCTGGCAGGAGATGGTGAACGGTCTGCAGAGAGGGTCAAGGAAGGCGGAGCTGTAGGTTGAGGCTGACGAGGAGAGTCCCCCTCGGAGGATGAAGACCCAAAAAGGCGCCTCTTAGTCCCCCTGTAATGGGAAGGGAGGCCCTTGCGGCGTAGCGGACGGCGAGCCTTACGGCGGAGGCGGCCTCGGGGAAGATCGTCGGGACCATCGGTCCTCCGAAGGGGAGTCTCCGTCAAAGCACTTCCCTCAGAAGGAAGCTGAGCAGCAGCAGAGACCGAAGGACTCACTTCCCCCTTCGAAGGAAGTACGGAAGGGGGAGGAGAGCCTTTAGCACCATCATCACCCAAGGTCGGGAAACAGAACGAGGGCCTGCGCTCCCACTCGGCCGACTCTCCTTAGGAGGCGGACGAGGGGGAGCTTCGGAGGTGGTTTGGGCGGCGGAAGAAGAGCCCCGAGAACCTTCCTCCTTCAAGGCTAACCCCGAAGGAGAACGGTCTCTCTTGGACTTCTTCTTACGCCGACGGCCAAACCTCTCCCACTGGGAGGCAGACCACTCCCTGCACTCACGGCACATGTTCTCCTGGTCACACCGTCGGCCCCGACATTGAGGGCAGAGGGTGTGCGGATCCGTAGTTACGTCCGACATGAAAGTCCCACAAGGACGACCGGCAACTCCAGGGCATGTACGCATTGTAAAGAAATAATAATGAAGGTCAACTTCCAACCAACACACACGCTGAAAAGAAAAAGCAGAATATTAAAGGCTGTCACGAGGACGATGAGCAGACACGTCTGATCACCGCCGAGCCAAAAGTGAAGTGAAGCAAGTCACCGGTGTGTGGAGAGGGGAGGGGTAGCAAGCTACCCTTCCCCACTCCCCGCTAACTAGCGCGGGGGTAATTAACCCTCGTTAAAACTATTGGCTCGTCATTTCAGCTGCGCTAAAAGGTAAACCCTCTGTAAATAGCGTGGTTTGTATTTCGGTTACGGAACAAATAAGAATTAAGTATGCGCCCTCCTTCCCCAGATGGCATCCACGGGAGAAGGGGGCCGGAGTAACAATAATAAAAACAGAATTATAACAATTATAATTATCTATATCATCTAAGAATATACACTAATAGTGAGAACCACTGACCCCCCGAAGGGAAGTGTTCCCCACGGATAAAGCTGAAAAGTTAAAATACAATTAGATTTCACTAAAAATAATCGAGACAAACAACGGAATAGCAACCTAACCTGCAACGGGAAAGGAGCTACAGCATCGTAATAGTACGTAGTTGTAGTAAGGGTGAACGACCTCGAGTAGAGAGAGACCGTAGTCAATCTAAAAAAAGGCCACATTCCCTTCGCTGAGAATCCAAGTTTCCCGTAGGAAAGAGGCAAAGCGAAGATAATAGATGAATGAAGAGAGTCCAGGCGATGACGATTCCCCTGCGGCGGCCGAGTTAACGGATATAAGCCGACGGGAAGACCGAAGGACCAGAGAGGGAGAGGTCGTTCCCCACGAAGTGGAACTGTGGTGGCCTTGCACTACGCAAGTTTCGATGTTGTACAACACACACACAGCACAAACACTGAAAAGAAAACTTACAACATTTCAATACACAAATATATACATAAACATTAAGAATGTTTATATATGTATTACATGTATAAGAAAAAGTAAGTAAAAATACAAAAATCATTAATGGCTGTCAAAGAGGCGGGAGTGAGAGCGGATACGTCCAACTACCACCCGAGCCGAGAGCAAAGTGAGCTCAGCACGTGTGTATGTGAGGGGGGGGGGAGCAAGCTACCCTCCCTACCCCCCGCTAACTAGCGGTGGGGTAGTAAACCCTCGTTAAAATTCTAATGGATCGTCATTTCAGCTACGCCGAAAGTAATTACCCATATTAAATAGCGTGGTTTGTATTTCAGTTACGGAACAACTGAGTTTTCCCGTTTAGATTGTCTGCCAGTACAATCTTTATGCCCAGGATGCAACAGGCTGATAGGAGTACCGAGTCGTCTTCCATCCATCTCAGGATTCCTAAAGATGGATGGCAAGGGGGCTATGAAAAGTGCCTCCTTGGTTGTTAATGTACGCCACTAACGTGCTGTTGTCACTTTCCTCACACCACGGAGAGCCCTGAACGAAGCTATGCTATAATGGCAAAGCGGCTGCGACAGAAAACAGACGTGCTACCCGTTCCATCCTCTCTGTTCTTTAGTTGGACACATAGACTTTGCCTAATCTAGTATCATTCTTTATTCCTAGATATATGAGTTTTCTTCAGGGAGGCACGTACACTCTATGCAAACCTCACGAACCAGCGCGCTCTCGCCCACTACCAAAAGTAAGACGAATAGGTAGAGCGGGGTGTGTATCTCTAAAACGGAACCTATAGCAAGCGCGATTTCTCAACCACCTTACAGTGAAGGGAATATTAGCGATGCAACTGTTGTAAGGCAAGGATACGCGAGCACCTATATTGGTGTGCTCAGGTAAGGTGAGGTCAATGAGTTGGTAGGTTATGAGTTTACCCACCCTAGAACAGCAAGCATTCATGGAATCTCACTTTTCACAGCTGTCTATTACCCAGCCCTGTTAATGTGGGCTGACTATAATCTCTCTCTTTCTCTCTCCATAAAAGACAATAACAATTAGTTACTTCAACAAAAATTTTTACCAAGGAGTGACACACAGTTTGTGATGGGTAGCTTAGGGTTCAAGTTCCAAAATCTACTCTCAACTACACCTTTTTCAGAATCATAAATCGGACAACCTACTGTCAGTCGACTTATAACACTGCCACTGAACTTTATAACTTGGAAGTTTCTTTACTAAACTTTCTTCGTAAGTTAACCCAAAGACATTTTACACAACAGAGGATGGTTAATTTCTACTCTTAAAACAAGATTCTGTAACTGTTCATTTGTTTGTGATTTACCAAAATATGAACTCACTAATGGCTGTCTCATGATAGCACTTATCAATAAAAGAACACTGGTTCTTAGGTCTTACCTTTCATCCTTATTACAAAATTTCTTGCAGTCATAATTATGTTATACAAGTAACATTTCGTTTTATAAGCATCGAAATTCAAAACAGGCGGTCTTCACTAAGTTCCTAACTCCACAGATGACGATGATTAATTTGATAGATTAGGTTGACAACTGACAGGTTGAGATATAAACAATGAAAAACTGGTGGTGATTCTCCCTACACTGGAATATAGAAATGTATCACTGGCTAATGTTTGACCAACATAATTAATTAAACAATAAATAATAGTCATAAATATATAAAGTTAACAAATATATGAAATGAAATAACTAACACCACATTTAGGGTATGACTATAATGACACATTACACAAAAATAAACTAGGGAGGATAGCACACCACTTTGATAAAAAAAAATAAGTTATAAGAGGAGCTGAATACATAATAATTCATTCAAAATCATTATAAATTATATATGTGACAGCACAAAATCATATGAAGAATGTTTAGGGAAAATCTTTTTAAAGATATAAAAAAATGAAAAAAAGCAAAGTCGAGAAATTTATAGTTAAAATGGCAAATAAAATTATATGAAAACCTAAGGAAAAGAAAACAGAGAATTATTTTAATGATATGGTTGGTATTTGTCAATGGAAATGACAAAGGGGATTACGTAGGAGTTAATAGGAAGGTGTCAAATTAATGAGACATTTGGACAAGGTTGCACAGGATAAACTAAGAAAAAGAACATAGACACGGGAATTATTATCATTATGATAGACTGAGAGTTGTGCTGTGATAAAGATGATTCAACATAGAATTTTCAAGCTGTAGGTAATTAATGCAATTGAGAAGCAATTACAAATTAGAATCGGCAACTAAATAAATTGTCTGATACATTAAACAGTATATGGAACTTAGAAATAAAAGTAAGAAATTTAAACTATCCGTTAAGTAGGTAACTATAAATAAAATAATGTGGAATGATCTTCCTAATCGGGTAGTTGAATCAGAAGAACTTCAAAAGTTCAAAGTTGCAGCAAATGTTTTTATATTGAACAGGCTGACATAAGTTGTTTTTTTTTTATAGTTTATATAGGACATATCTATTTTGCCATTGTTACTGTTTGTAGAATGATTTATTGTTAATGTGTTCTCATCATTTATTCATTTCCTTTCCTCACTGGGCTATTTTTCCCTGTTGGAGCCTTCGGGCTTTTAGCATCTTTTTTTCTCCAACTAGGGTTGTAGCTTGGCTAGTAATGATAATAATAATAATAATAATAATAATAATAATAATAATAATAATAATAATAATAATAATAATAATAATAATAATGAACTTTCTGCAGATTTGAATTTGAGGCGCATCTAGTAATGTGCCCACAATCATAGATTCGTGGGCTACCAAAACAAACTTGGGAAAACTGAGGTGACAGAAGTATCGTAAACTCGTAGTACACAATTTATGTTCGGTTAATAAAAAATAGAAAAATAGCCTGCCAAGGCATATAATATTTGGCCAAAATAATCTGAGTCTAGCAGTAATTCATTAAAGTAAGTAATCTATATCGTTAGCTTTCAGTAGTTGCCATTGAATGTTGGTCAAGTTGTACTTATATCCTGATTTCCTTTACTGTAGTACATTATTCGTAAATAGCTTTTTTACCAATATAATTGAATATCACCATCCTGGGGGGTAATGTAAGGCAAGGTAGTAGTTGGCCCTCTATAATTAAGGTCATGCCCCCTAGGTTAGGTTAGTTGGGGGAACCATAGAATACAGTACTATAATATCGGTGTGACGGTCTGAACGATCCCCCAGTCTCAGAATTCTCCTTGATAATCTGCGCATGCGCGAACATTACCGTTTGCCAGTGCATACGAGGTTGATGTTTTATTTTCCTGTAATGTTAGCGTGCGCAGCTCAACATTACCGCTTGCCAGTACATACGAGCTTGATGTTTTATTTTCATGCGAGCGAAGCGAGCTAATGGCGGAAAAGAACCATTATACAATGTCAAGGAGAATTCTGAGACCGGGGGATCGTTCAGACCGTCACACCGGTCTTCTTATGTCTGGTTCTCTTACAAAATGTGTTTTTCTTAGTCTGTCCCAATGAACTATAAAGGCTCCGTATGACACTTGTTTTTTATTATTTACGAAACATGATTTAGTGTTACCGGTACCTTTCCATGAGTGATCTCAGATGGTTGAGAAGCAAACATAGGGTTAAGACGTGGTCTTAGGGTAACCTAAGAAGATGGCAGTATAAGGAGCGGTAGGTAAGGGCACGGCTCCTAGGTTAGGTTAGGTGGGTAACCTTAAGTTAGGTGGTGTTCTTGAGTTTGTTTCCATTTTAAAATGTGCATCTTTTGAAATTTCATACCCGTTTTGTCCAAGCCTGATGAAATAGGGTTTTTCCTATAACCTATGGTCACCAGCTACTAATATCCTAGATACTTATTTTTGTTAAAAATTTATATTTACTCTCATCATTCTATATTTGATTAAGTTTTGCACCCTCACCATGTGAAGCTCCTGTACACTTCATAGAATCTCTGACAGGTAGTGCGTCTGTCCGGAATAAGAATTTCCATTGTTCATACATGCATTAAAACAAACGTCCTTTAAGTAGGGAATATGTTTCAGCGAGAAAGCTGGATTGCCGTTGAATCTTTTAACGAGCGTTTAAGCGACTGGTTGGAGCTATTACGAGGAGCCCCGCCCCCTTACTTATCAGTCTTGTCACTTACGATTTTGGTGGCCTCGAGTATGAATATACCAGTGCATTCTTAAATGAACTCTTAAATTTTCATTATCTTTCAGAAAGGGAATACTGGCTGTTGATTGTAAAGCAAGCCACTCAATTATGGGAGGATTGACTTTACATCTAATTTTGTTAAATCAGCTGTAGATCCACACACACTATGCTCTTGCTAGGGGCAGGATTGGTCTTTATCACCCCCCCCCCCCCCCTGTGCAGGTCATGACCTCCTTGCAGTGGCAGGTATATGATTTGATGAAGAAGAAGAGATGTTTGCCTCTTCTTTCCACTCATCGGGTGCTTATGTTTCCGCTGCTCTTGCGCTTATTCTTCTGACTCACTCCCCAGGAGAGGTAGCGGCAGAGGCAAGAAGCTATCGGGCCTACGTTGGCAGGTTTTCAGATTCTGGTGCCATGTGGGGTTAATAATAATTTATTTTCTCTAGCTATACAATTGGGTGCAACCCAAAAGAGATGGAACAGTTGATCTAATGCAACAAAATGGCTAGTTTCATAATAGCTATTGCCAAAATCACCTGTGGGATGAAATAGCTTGTAAAATACATTGTAGCTTGTCCTAAAGTACCTGTTAGCCAATACAGTACTGTATAGCTAATTTCAAGAAACATTTAGTTTGGTAGAGTACCGGGATAGTTAGTAGAAGAAAATACTTTGCTCTTAGCCATTAGCCTATATTTATTTTTTTTCAGCAGAACAAACATTTTAACAGTATGTATATAAAATATTTTTCAATATTAAACTTAGCCGGTGATCATATAGCTGTCAGCTCTGCTGCCCGACAGAAAAACCTAAGGACAAAATACGCCAGCGATCGCTATACAGGTGGGGGTGTACATCAACAGCGCCATCTGTCGAGCAGGTACTCAAGTACTCCATGTCAACACAGAACCAATTTTCTCTCTGTCGTGCCACTGGCAAGACCTACTAAATACGCTGTTACTAACTGGATTTGTTTTCACAACTATTTGGTGAAGTACACTATTCCAGTTTTGAGCTTTCGCTATGCAGGGGTTTTATCTTCATTTCAAAACTTGAACTCGTTTTGGATAGATTTAATTATGGTGACAAAGAGAGTATGGACTCTCTTTCACTTTTAAATGGCCGACCCTTCCCTTAGACGGAAGTGTGTTTAGGTTTTTAGTAATTTTGCTTAACACGTTATAGATCTATATATTTTATATCTCTCCGCCTTTGTTAGGCCTCTTCGATTAACTTTCCATTTATTATAAACATATAAAAATAAATTTTTATGTTTTGTTTATATGCGACCTTTCCTGATAGTAGGCGGTCCTAACTTGGAACTGAAGTTAATCAACGTTGAGCCCGTTATATCGTATTTAACCTTTAAAGAATTTAAAACTTTTTAAATTTAATGTTTTATGAAAGAATTTCTTTGATAGTCTCGTACTGTTTTCAAAGATGAACTAACGTTTAGTTTTTTAGTCTACGCAGTTGTTGACGTTCAGGACGTTCAACATGCGCTCTATCGTTACGATAGAGAGAGAGTGTATCACGGTTTCACTTTGCAGCAAGAGTAAACCGATTCTGGCGTTTCGTTCATTCTTTCTTAGCTTAAATGGTTTAAATTCTAAATTAAAGGAACTTTTTATTTGGAAAACCTTTCAGTTTTTTTCCTTTAGCAAATAACATGTTTTGACGATATATAATTGGGCTCTTCTCTCAGGTGCGAAATCAAGAGAGAAAGAGAGAGAGAGATAGAGACGGAGGGAGAGAGAGGAGAAAAAAACGTTTCGTTCAAGCGGGTAACGTTCTCGTTTTACTCTCCTCCCTAGTCGCTATACGGGGAAGAAGGTAAAACGTTTCTAGGGTTTTATTCTTGTTCCCAGGCTATGTGCGGTGAGAGATTGTAAACGTAGTTTATTTGAACTAGTGTTTAGTCTCTTTCCCAGCCACTGAATTCTTTATCTTTATATATGTTTTCTGTTGCATTATACGACTGTTTTCGCAATTACTACCTTTTAATGAAGGGTAGGATTGCGTGTTTCAGGTAGAAATCAGTAAAAGTTTCGATTTCAGTGAAATAAGTGCAAAACAGAAAATCGAAGTGATAAAGTGATATGCGCAAAGTGTTACAGTGTTGCGTACGAGGGTTCGTCTGTTCGTGCCTGTCGTTCACCTAGTCCGGGACCTCTTGCAAGCTCCCAAGCCCAGGGGAGAAGTAATGTCGAACGACTTATGGGTTCGTCAGGCCTTGATCAACGAACAGACGTTTTTCCCTCCGTGGTTTCGGGAGTATCTACCCAAGATCGCCCCACCCACACAAAGACGAGAGAGCCCATTTACTTCTCGTCTGCGGAAGAGGTTTCTCGTAAGAAACCTTGGACCAAGGTCTCGCAGCTTATTAAGTGCAAGTCGGTCCCTTCCGCGCAAGTCCAATGGCCCAGGTGTAGCCACTGGGTCAGTTCGGACTCGCTGCAGTCTTCCGATGACTGCACACCTCCTAAGAGAGGTAAAGCGGTACCGCAACAGGCAGTAACACCGTCTGTTGCCGCACCTGCTGCTGTAGACCCTAAGTGGTCTTTGCTACAGTCTATGCAGACACAGTTAGCATCTTTTTTGCAGGAGTATCGTGCGGAGAAGGTTGACGCTGCACCCGTTAGCCTACAACCTACCACGGTTGTGCGCCCAGCAGACGCTGTGGCTGCCTGCTCCCACACTCCACTGTGAGAGCTCCTCCACCCATGCGCAGTCGACCCTGCCAGACGCATGCTGACGTTCACAGACGCACGGAACCCTCCGTTGACGTGCGTGTGCTACCACAACAACAGGAGGGTGGAGTTAAGCTGCCGTGTTTTGACACGGTGCGTCAGCCTCCGCAACCCACTGTGGTTACCGCCACTCGCCCGCAGCAGACTAGTCAGTCAGGAGTTGAGGCTTCCCCACACAGCTTTGGTTGTTGCCAGCTCACAGACTGTCAAGCAGTTACATGACGTTGCCTTCTGGTCTGCTACTAATGCACCAGTGCTGTATGTCCTCACGCACCTGTTGTGGTTGACAGTTCAGTTTTTTGACAGTTCACAGACTGTCAAGCAGTTACATAACGTTGCCTTCTGGTCTGCTGCTAATGCACCAGTGCTGTATGTCCTCACGCACCTGTTGTGGTTGACAGTTCAGTTTTTGACAGTTCACAGACTGTCAAGCAGTTACATAACGTTGCCTTCTGGTCTGCTGCTAATGCACCAGTGAGACCCTCACTGAGATAACCTAGCTTTTCTCGGACAAGGTTCCTGTAGATGAGAAAGTGCTGTTCTCCCTCCTACTGATATTCCTTTGAGGACTCTGTCATTTGGAGAGGAGCCTTAAGCTGTTTAGCCTCCTATGGACTTTAATACGGAGAAGAACCTTCTGGCCAACAACCTTCCTACCGGTTGGTTGTGCGCCCTGTTGACGCTGAGGTATCCTACTCGCGTCTGCCAGTTGAGGTGGTTCCTCCACCGATGCGACCCAGTGTGGGTTGCCAGTCGCACGTTGACGTTAAGCGACGCTCGGAGGTGGTTGTTGACGTTCAGTGTGTCACTAGGAAGACGTTCAACAACCAGCAGAGGTGACTTGTTGTGACGCAGTGCGTCAACCTCAGCAACCCGGTAGGGTGTTGACTGCACAACCCAGACAGTCTAGACAGTTTCGGGTTGACGCTGTACTTCCTCGCGTCCCCATGGTTGTTGACAGTTCACAGACTGTGCAGCTGTACCATGATATTGCGTCCGTCTCCGTCACGCATCCACCAGTGCGGCCGGATTCAGCGAGTCAGACGTTGCCCACTCCGTTGCCGTTTCCTCATCAGTTTCGGATGAGGAACCCTCTGATGAGGACGTTGCTGAACAAGACGATCAACCCCCAGCCCTGCTATCCATCCAGAAGATGCTGAAGAAGGAACGCTGCTCAGTCAGGCTGTGGATGAGTCTGGTAGGGACACTGTCATCCGTGGATCAATTTGTGTCACTAGGAAGACTACACCTCCGTCCTCTTCTATACCATCTAGCTTTTCACTGGAAAAAGGACAAGACGCTAGAAGCGGTCTCGATCCCGGTTTCCGGAAAGATAAAGTCTGGTCTGACTTGGTGAAAGGACTGTATCAACCTTAGAGAGGGTCTTCCCCTGACTGTTCAGACTCCCAACCACGTTCTCTTCTCGGATGCATCGGACGTAGGCTGGGGTGCGACATTAGACGGTAGGGAATGCTCGGGATTATGGAACTCGAGTCAAAGGACAATGCATTTCTACTGCAAGGAGCTACTGGCAGTACGTCTGACCTGGAAAAGCTTCAGGTCTCTCCTTCAAGGCAAAGTGGTGGAGGTGAACTCGGACAACACCACGGCTTTGGCGTACATCTCCAAGCAAGGAGGGACCTACTCTCTGACATGGTACGAGATCGCAAGGGACCTCCTCACCTGGTCAAAAGGTCTAGATATTTCACTAGTAACGAGGTTCATCCAAGGTAACTTGAATGTCATGGCAGATTGTCTCAGTCGGAAGGAACAAATAATTCCAACAGAATGGACCCTCCACAAGGATGTATGCAAGAGACTTTGGGCCACCTGGGGCCAGCCAACCATAGATCTCTTTGCAACCTCGATGACCAAGAGGCTCCCAATATTTTGCTCACCAATCCCGGACCCAGCAGCAGTTCATATAGATGCCTTTCTACTAGATTGGTCACATCTAGATCTATAGGCATTCCCTCCGTTCAAGATTGTCAACAAGGTACTGCAGAAGTTCGCCTCTCACGAAGGGACAAGGTTGACGCTAGTTGCTTTCCCTCTGGCCCGCGAGGAAATGGCTCACCGAGGTACTTCGATGGCTAGTAGACGTTCCCAGAACACTTCCCCTAAGGGTGGACCTTCTACGTCAGCCACGCGTAAAGAAGGTACACCAAGGCCTCCACGCTCTTTGTCTGACTGCCTTCAGACTATCGAAAGACTCTCGAGAGCTAGAGGCTTTTCGAAGGAGGCAACCAGAGCGATTGCTAGAGCAAGGAGAACATCCACCCTTAGAGTCTACCAATCGAAGTGGGAAATCTTCCGAAACTGGTGCAAGTCAGTATCCGTATCCTCGACCAGTACCTCTGTAACTCAAATAGCTGACTTTCTCTTATATCTGAGGAAAGAACGATCTCTTTCAGCTCCCACTATCAAGGGTTACAGAAGCATGTTGACATCAGTCTTCCGTCACAGAGGCTTAGATCTTTCCAACAATAAAGATCTACAGGACCTCCTTAAATCTTTTGAGACCACGAAGGAGCGTCGTTTGGTTACACCTGGTTGGAATTTAGACGTGGTACTAAGATTCCTTATGTCAGACAGGTTCGAACCGGTACAATCAGCCTCCCTGAAAGATCTCACCTTTAAGACTCTTTTCCTGATATGCTTAGCCACAGCTAAAAGAGTCAGTGAGATTCATGCCTTCAGCAAGAACATCGGATTCTCATCCGAAACGGCTACATGTTCTACAACTTGGTTTTCTAGCCAAACACGAGCTGCCTTCTCGGCCTTGACCAATATCGTTCGATATTCCAAACTTATCGTATGGTTGGAAATGAACTAGAAAGAGTCTTATGTCCTGTAAGAGCTCTTAAGTTTTATTTTAAAACCTTTACGAGGCCCGTCTGAAGCTTTATGGTGTTCAGTTAAGAATCCATCTTTGCCTATGTCAAAGAAGGCTTTATCCTATTTTATCAGACTGTTAATACGAGAAGCTCATTCCCATCTGAATGAGGAAGACCAAGCTTTGCTGAAGGTAAGGACACACGAAGTTAGAACTGTCGCAACTTCCGTGGCCTTTAACCCTGGATAGGTACGGTCCTCGGACACCCCTTTAAGGGTATACTCGGACGCGAACGACCCCGACGCCAAAAAAAATTCTTGAAAAATCAGTTTTTGCAGTAACCTCCTTTTTTCTTTTGCCAAAAAAAAACTTCAATGAATGCTTAAAACAACTGTAAAGATAAATACTACTCATCTGCAGAAAAACTATTTATTATAAATATTTTAAAAAATTAAGTAGAAAAAAAAAAGACCTGACGTAAAAATTCATAAAAAAAAAAGTTTATACATATATACACAAATCCTTTTAGGAATTGATTCTTGAATGTTTAGGACACATCTTGATGTATTTTGGATGAAGTCAGACCCATGGAGGTGAAGATCTGAAATGAGAAAAAAAGGGTAACTTTTTTTGGCCAAAAAAATTTGTCCAAATTTCATGAATTTTTTTGGGTACCCAAATGAAATAGGAAGTGGCTAATTTTTTTAGGGAATAAACATATGTTATCCTAAAATAGAAATATGTAAAAAAATCTTCATTATTTTGTAAATTACATTTATATCAGGGGCCATATCTAAAGGTAATTTTTTGAGTACTTAGAAATTTCGTAAAATATACATATATTTAATATATAATATGATATTTATGCAGGTAAAAATATACCAAAATATCACAAATTCTATAGGGAACAAGAATATATATAGATAGGGCAGCTTACGCTTCGGATATGTCCACAAAATGGCCGCCAACCACACTGACTCAGACTCCCTAATCTGCCACTTGAAATGTAGGAAGGGTATGTCAATTTCAAGGTGTTATTTACTAATCTAATTATTATTGGATATGCATAAAAATTGTATGGTGGGTTGCTGGATAATTGTCGATTATTTTACGACTATAAAATTAAAATTCTGACCCAAAAAAATTTTTTGAAGGGAAATAAAATCGAAAAAAAAAAAATGTAAAACAATATTTTAGCTAAAAAAATTTGATGATATTCAATCAAAAAAAAAGGTAAACAAAATTTTCCGACAAATAAACATCTAGAGGAATCATTACTCTGTGATAGTTCCTTAGTACGTAGTAATTTTGAAAGAATTGGGAAAAAACGAAAAAATGGCAATCACCGGAAAATCGAACACATACCTATATATAAGCCATATCTGGCTAAAAAAAAGATAGGCATGGGTAGTCAGATCATCTAGAAACACTTTCCAACACTATAAAAATATAAGTTTTGCGACACTACTTGCCAATTCCTTACGGTAACATGACTAAGCAAAAAAATGCAAAACAAATAAAAAGGGGCACTCGCGGAAAAATGGCTAACATTCTAATATACGGCATTTCAGAAAAAAAAAATTCAGCCACGTGCTAGGCAAACCATCAAGGCACATTTTCCGACAAATAAACATCTAAATGAATAATTACTCTGAGATAGTTCCTTAGTACGTAGTAATTTTGAAAGAAATGGGAAAAAACGAAAAAATGGCAATCACAGGAAAATCGAACACATACCTATATATACGCCATATCTGGCTAAAAAAAGAAGATAGGCATGGGTAGCCAGATCATCTAGAAACACTTTCCAACACTATAAAATTATAAGTTTTGCGACACTACTTGCCAATTCCTTACGGTAACATGACTAAGCAAAAAAATGCAAAACAAATAAAAAGGGGCACTCCTGGAAAAATGGCCATTCTAATATACGGCATTTCAGAAAAAAAAAATTTCAGCCACGTGCTAGGCAAACCATCAAGGCATATTTTCCGACAAATAAACATATAAATGAAATATTACTCTGTGATAGTTCCTTAGTACGTAGTAATTTTGAAAGAAATGGGAAAAAATGGCAATCACAGGAAAATCTAACACATACTTATATATACGCCATATCTGGCTAAAAAAAAAAATAGGCATGGGTAGCCAGATCATCTAGAAACACTTTCCAACACTATAAAAATATAAGTTTTGCGACACTACTTGCCAATTCCTTACGGTAACATGACTAAGCAAAAAAATGCAAAACAAATAAAAAGGGGCACTCGCGGAAAAATGCCCAACATTCTAATATACGGCATCTCAGATAAAAAAAAAGACATGCACGTGTTAGCCCAACCATCAAGGCACACTTTCTAACACATAAACATGAAAAAAAAATCAATAATATACGGCAATTCCTTACTATGTAGTAAATTTTTACAAATATTGAAAAAAAACAGAAATTGGCAACCGCAGTTAAATACCCAATATACCAATAACTACGTCGTATCTGACAAAAACAAAATCACGCATGGGTAGCCAGATCATCTAGACACACTTTCCAACATTAAAAAAGCAAAAGTTTTACGACACTATTTCGCAATATCTTACGGAAAAATGACTTGCAAAAAAATGAAAAAAAATGAAAAAGGGACACTCGCGGTAAAATGCCCGACATTCTAATATACGACATCTCAGATAAAAAAAAAGACATGCACGTGTTAGCCCAACCATCAAGGCACACTTTCTAACACATAAACATGAAAAAAAAATAAATAATATACGGCAATTCCTTACTACGTAGTAATTTTTACAAATATTGAAAAAAAAACAGAAATTGGTAACCGCAGTTAAATACCCAATATACCAATAACTACGTCGTATCTGACAAAAACAAAGTCATGCATGGGTAGCCAGATCATCTAGACACACTTTCAAACACTAAACAAGCAAAAGTTTTACGACACTATTTGGCAATATCTTACGGAACAATGACTTGGCAAAAAAATGAAAAAAAATGAAAAAGGGGCACTCGCGGTAAAATGGTCCTCGTGGTGATGAACGACCTTTTAACTAAAAAAAAAAACATGCACATGGTAGCCAAACAATCCACCAAGACTTTCCACAACTGATAACCTATACAAGTTGCACCATTCTACGACAATTTCATAATACGTAATAACTTTGATAATTATGCAAACTACCTTAGAAGGGTAAACTCGGACGCGAACGACCCCGACGCGTCTCAGAAATCGGGGAAGGAGTACAGCTACAGCAATGCACATCTGGACACTACTAGAGCGTGTAGGGGAGACACCTCCTGCAGGTCGATCACCCACAAATTCAGTCACGGGGGTGAGTCACGTGAGAAAAACCTGTTTTTTTTTGACGCTCGGGGTCGCGAACGACCCACCGTACCTATCCAGGGTTAAACAAAATAGATCTCTGCAAAGTATATTCGACGCAACCTATTGGAAAAGCAAATCAGTGTTCGCGTCTTTTTATCTTAAGAATGTCCAGTCTCTTTACGAGAACTGCTACACTCTGGGACCATTCGTAGCAACGAGTGCAGTAGTGGGTGAGGGCTCAACCACTACAATTCCCTAATTCCATAACCTTTTTTAATCTTTCTCTTGAAATGTTTTATTATTGTTTTTGGGTTGTCCGGAAGGCTAAGAAGCCTTTCGCATCCTACTTGATTTGGCGGGTGGTCAAAGTCATTTCTTGAGAAGCGCCTAGATTAGAGGTTTTGATGAGGTCCTTTAGTATGGGTTGCAACCCTTCATACTTCAGCTCCTAGGAGTCGCTCAGCATCCTACGAGGATCGCGAGGCTCAGTAAGGAAGACGTACTTAAAAAGGCAGAGTAATTGTTCAAGTCGACTTCCTTACCAGGTACTTATTGATTTTATGTTTGTTATTTTGAATAACTGCTAAAATGAAATACAAAATACTTAGCTCATAATAATGTCAACATGTAATGCTGGTCTCTACCCACCCCCCTGGGTGTGAATCAGCTATATGATCACCGGCTAAGTTTAATATTGAAAAATGTTATTTTCATTAGTAAAATAAATTTTTGAATATACTTACCCGGTGATCATAAATTAAAGGACCCTCCCTTCCTCCCCAATAGAGACCCAGTGGGCAGAGGAGAAAATTGGTTCTGTGTTGACATGGAGTACTTGAGTACCTGCTCGACAGATGGCGCTGTTGATGTACACCCCCACCTGTATAGCGATTGCTGGCGTATTTTGTCCTTAGGTTTTTCTGTCGGGCAGCAGAGCTGACAGCTATATGATCACCGGGTAAGTATATTCAAAAATTTATTTTACTAATGAAAATAACATTTTAATATATCAATGATAATTTTATTTAAGATACAGTACTTTATTAGAGAATGGGTAGGGTACAATGATCAATGATAAAAATTTAGTACAAAATATTTTTTTTTTTTTAGCATTTAGTGCAGATCGATATGAATGATCATTGAATGTTTTGAGAAATTTATCATGTCTTGTTTCTCCATTTCAGGAATGGGTGAGGAATGTGGAAAGGAAGGTCCAATCCTCAGCATTTTCTTTTCAGAGTTTCACAATATAGCTGGGCCAAAGATTATGTATCAGTATCCTGAAAACTCTGTTAGTAAGGATATCTTTGATGCTGTCTCCGTGTATATTATTCCAAAGCCCCAAATACAAAAACGGATTATCACCGTTAATGTTCTTGGCCATAAGATTACTGGATATCCTAATGAAATCAAGAATCCCAAGTATGTGAGGAATGCTTTGATTTTCAATCTATGTTTTGTTTGCGATTCAAATGCTCGCACTGTTCACTATGAACCGGCAGTGAAAAAGTTGTCTGAATACTTAGCAAACTTGGAGTTAGATAATGGATTTTTGTCAAATGATGATAGCAAGGAACAGATTCCTGGTATACTTAAGCAGATCTTAGAAGACTTAAATGCTTCAGGAAAGTGTACAATTACTATAAATGTTGGAGATAAGAAGGTTAACAACTGTGATATCAGCGACCGTCGATTTGAGAAATGTGACCGTCGGCCAAGCATGTTGTGCGAAAGAAGATTTACAATTGATGGGAAATGTGGATTAGACTTACAGGAGAGAAGAGTGAGCATGGTTGGAGATCTAAAATCCCAAGAGTCTTTTAGGGGATTGAGGAAAAGTTCGGATTCAGAAAATAAACTTCGAAAGACACTTGATCATTCAAACAAGGAAAATCATGTTAGTACTTCAGTTCTACACCTCAAGGTATGTTGAACACAGATTATACTTTAATCAAAACCCTTTTATATTTAAAAGAAAACATATTTTTATTACAGTACAGTACTGTACACTATACACTACAGTACAGTACTTTTAATTTTATAATGTGGTTTTTTTTTTTCAGTGAATTTTGTATGCAATACTGGATGACTTAATTTGTCTAGTTTTAATTTTCATTATCCCTACAGCTACTTGTTTTCATATGAAGTTTTTTGTACTATTCTTATACAAATTCAAAATTGATACTGTTTTCATTCTTTATTAATTGTGTGACATTTTTGTACGAGCATGTAATTATGATTAGTTAAGAATGGTAAACAAAAGGGAAATTACCGATTACAAAAAGTGAGGTAACGTATGCAGCGCAGTGGAGATGTCCCTCTGTGTTTGGTTCTCATTATTTGTAAGAATGCAAAATATGATATTTATGAATTGTTGGGCATTATTTCCAGTGGGGGTAGCAGGGAATGTAATTATTAGTTAACATGTAGAAATTTTCTTAGTCTAAGATTACTTTTGTTTGTTCATGGTTATGGGAAAAGTGATGTTTCTAATGGTAGAGGTTATTGGGACTTTACTTCAATAATTTGGTAGCATTTAGGTGTCTATAGCCAGTGATTTTTTTACTGTTTAGACATCTGTCTCAGATTGCACCTTTTCTTGGCGATACAATGGGAAGTGAAAAGTGTTTATATATACTAACCAAGTGTTATGGCTATGAGATTGAAGTATTCTACTGGTAAGACAACATGAATTTTTCTTTATGAATACTAAAGCATCCTCACTTTAGTGGTATACTTTCCTTTTTTTGATAGTTTCATTACTACCTATAAAGGATTGGCATTTTATACATGGGAAGCAGTTGAGGAGGTAGTAGCCAGATCCATTCCTCTCAACGTGGTGACTACCAATATTTCGTCAGGCAGAATATATTTTCTATCATTAAGGTTGAGTCAGGTAGAGTAAATTTCCTGGCAATACTCTTCAAGATTTTTTTATATTCAAATATGGTTCTTGAAAATTAAACACTTTCTTAATATAGTACAAAGTTGTCCTTTCCATATTAATGAAACCCCCCACCTGGCCTCTAGCTTTAGATTACACAGAGTATGAGAAGTTTCACAGACATAGGCACTGGGCCAATTACCTTCCTACTGGACAAACAAGTAATACTGAATTGATTTTTCTTTTAGTAAGTGTCAAAGAAACTTCTAACTGCAGGATTAGTAGTATGTAAACTGGTAGAGTTGTATTCATCATCATCTCCTACGCCTATTGATGCAAAGGGCCCTGGTTAGATTTTGCTAGTCATCTCTTTCTTGAGCTTTTAATTCAATACTTCTCCATTCATCATCTCCTATTTTGCACTTCATAGTCCTCAGCCATGTAGGCCTGGGTCTTCCAACTCTTCTAGTGAACTAATCTCTCTTGGAGAGTGTGAAGAACATGCCCAAACCATCTCCATCTACCCCTCCTCATGATCTCATGAGTTGTATTAGAAAGAATAATTTTATTTTGAAACATAACTCTTGACTCTTCACTTTGAAGGTTGCTGGTATCCTGCCTGACCCTCCGCATGTTCTGGATCATCATGTACCGATTCTTACCGCTGAGCGCGTCTTCAGTCGAGGCGATCACTGGGATTTGACCACACACCAGATTCTTCCGTATATTGATGGATTCTCTCATATAGCCAAAATTGCTGCAATAGCTGATGTTGAAAGCAATTTAGTCAAGGTAACAATTAAAATTTTTTTTATATACACATATGTATAGATGTAAGGCCATACTTATATATGTATATATAATCATCATCATCATCATCAACAATTGTTACTAGTCCAATACAGAACGAATGCTTCCGACATGTCTTTCCACCCATGTCTGTTTATGATCATTCTGTGCCAGTTTATACCCATCAGTCCTTTGATGGATTTATCACTAATACTCAGGATTTTCATTTTGTCAAGTAAGCCACAAATATTCTTTAATGTGGAAGACTCTGGTACAGAGGAATTGACACTACCCAAGACTAGAGATAATGGTTCGAATTTGAAGTGCCCTTTTGCTAGAAGAGCTGCTTACCATAGCTTAAGAGTCTCTTCTACCTTTGCCAAGAGGAAAGTAGCCACTGAACAATGACAGTGCAGTAATTAACCTCTTGAGAGAAGAAGAATTGTTTGATAATTTCAGTGTTGTCTGATAATTTCAGTGTTGTCAAGTGTATGAGGAAAGAGTAAAGAGTAGGATTTTAATTAGTTTTGCAATCATTGGGAATACTCCATGAGTGATGTGTGTATAGAACATTTAATACATAGGAATTTCCTTTTGGATTTCAGGCTTGTGTTGAAAATCTCATGTACTACAATCAAGTGGAATTGCTACCAGTTTTCCAATACTCCAATGTCTATAGAGTGACATCTAGAATTCACAAGCTGTATTCGTGCCATGAATTGCAGGAAGAATGTCAGCGAGCAGTTTCAAAGAATTTCACTATTGTACCCCAACTCACGCACATATTAATGTTGTATTGCAGGTAAGGCCCAATAAGTTTTCAGGAACCTCAAAAGTTTACCTTGTTCTGTAGGCCTTTCAATAATCAGTAGTATAATAAAACCGCTATGATACCTGAAAGGGAAAGATCCAATCCTTGATGCTTGAGCCCCCTAACCTACTAACCATAGCTGGCCTGGGAGGTGGAGGATGACTTGGAGAGTAATCTATTTTGCTAGCTAGCTCTTTTGAATGACTAGCTGGCTATCAATGGTTCTAACACTGAAGGTAGGCTAAAAACACTAACTAAAGTATCATGTTAGGTTACGACTCAGGCAACTCCAATTGTAAAGTATCTGCTGGCACACCATCAATAAAAGCTTTTAAGCATAGGCTAGCTTTGTGCTCATTTCATTAATTCTATGTTGATGAAGTTAACAGTTTCCATATGCCAACAGTAATCCTTTTCTGTCAATTTACTTAGACTGGGAGGAGTAGCAGAGGTGCCTGCCATCATTAAGATCCATGGTTGGCACTGGGGTACCGACGTTGAATGTAGGCGAGGCCTTATCTGGATGTAGCCTGAGAGTAATGTAGGCTATGCTAGCACAGGCAATATATGGGATACCTTTCTGCATAGAAAATACAGCGAGTAATTACTGTTTTGTTGTTGATGGGTTGTGGGTAAGTGGTAAAAAAATGTAGCGTTACCTCTACCATCATTCATTTGGCTAACATAAATAATATCTAACTACCTGGAAAAAAGGAACATAGAAACGTAAAAATACAGAAAAGTTATCATAACTAAAAGATATTCCATAATATTAAATAAAATATACTTTTCCAGGAAGAATAAATAGCAAAGAATATGAAAAGTAGAATAAATAAAACTTACTTGATGCTGTGTGTAATAAAGGATCAAAATATTAACAGACTGGCAGTAGCACTGCACAGCAACCCTCACCGAGATGACGCTGTGAAGGTCCGAGAATAAATGGAACTTTATTTAAAATATTTTGTGGACGTGAATTATCGAAATTCCAAAGACTTTAATGATTTAGAAGATACCGAGACAGATGGTGATTCCCAATTCAAGGTTTTACTTGGATACATTGCGTAACTTTTCTCAGTAAAGGAACTTCAGGTTAGTTCTGACTCGGCTATTCTTCGATGTCAGCTTTTGGCTAGAATAAGACAATATAAACCCCAATACTCTATTATTTTTAAGGAGAAAAGGGAATAGTTTAATGATTGAGTAGTTGAATCGGTAGAACTCCAAAAGTTCAAAGTTGCAGCAAATGTTTTTATGATGAACAGGCTAACATAAAGTCTTTTTATAGTTTATATATGACATCTGTTCTGATGTAACTGTTTGTAAAATATTTTATTGTTAATTTTTTCTCATATCGTTTACTTCCTTATTTCCTTTCCTCACTGGGCTATTTTTCCCTGTTTGAGCCTTTGGGCTTAAAGCATCTTGCTTTTCCAACTAGGGTTGTAGTTTACCTAATAATAAGAAGAATAACAAGCAGTAATGAATAAAAATTAACAGTCTACCAGTTCACACTGCTGATGTAGATAAATCACAAAACTTAAGAAAAACTTTTTACACAGACATACGATCTGCAGATATAGCATAGCTTTTGCTTGCCTTTGTGTAAAAATCTGTAAAAATTGTACTTATTTGCTTATGGAAGTGTTAAACAATCCATGAGTTTTGTTACTGTAGAATGTTATGGAATGGGTCAATTTTCAATATTAAACTTACCCGATAATCATGTAGCTGTCAACTCCGTTGCCCGACAGAATTCTACGGGAGGGATACGCCAGCTATCACTATACTAGAAGGGGGTGTACTCACAAGCGCCACCTGTGGCCAGGTACTACAGTACTTGTTGTTGACGCCACCTCACTTTTTCCTCTGCCGTGCTTCCGGCAAGACGTTCTTGGATACGCTTATGATTTTGGAGTATTGTTCACGGTTTGGTGAAGTATTTCTCTAAAATTTGCAGCTATTCGCTATACTGGAAACTTCTATATTAGCTTAGTTAGCTTTTGGAATTAATTTGATTAATTATGGTGACGAAGAGAGTATGAACTCTCTTTCACCTTTAAATGGCCGACCCTTCCCTTAGACGGAAGTGTTGGTGTCTAAGAGAGTATAGACTCTCTTTCTTAATTTTGCTTAACAAAAGTTATAGATTTATTTTATATCTCTCCGCCTTTTATAGGCCTCTTCGATTAACTTCCTTTTATTATAAACTTATTAAAATTAATTTTTATATTTGTTTATATTCGACCTTTCCTAATAGTAGGCGGTCTTTTCTTGGTACCGAAGTTAATTAACATTGAGCCCGTCATTTCGGTTTTACCTGTTAACATATTTTGCTATTTTAATGTTTTTGAAAGAATTTCTTTGATAGTCTCGTACTGTTTTCAAAGTTGAACTAACGTTTTGTTTTGTCTCTGCAGTTGTTGACGTTCAGAACGTTCAACTTGCGCTCTATCGTCACAATAGAGAGAGAATTTTCACGGTGTCACGTTGCAGTAAGAGTAACCGTGTCTAGCGTTTCGTTCATTCTTTCTTAACTTAATGGTTTTAATTCTAATAAATTGGGAAATATTTCAGTTTTTTCCTTTAACAATAATATGTTTTAACGATATATATGATTGGGCTCTTCTCTCAGGTTCTAAGTCAAGAGAGAGAGAGAGAGAGAGAGAGAGATAGAGACGGAGGGAGAAAGAGGAGGATAAACGTTTCGTTCAAGCGAGTAACGTTGTTATCGTTTTTGCTCTTCTCCCTAGTCTCTTTAGGGGAAGAAGGTAAACGTTTCTAGAGTTTTTTCTTGTTCTCAAGCTTTATGCGGTGAGAGATTTTAAACGTAGTTTATTTGATCTAGTGTTTAGTCTCTTTCCAGCCACTGAATTATTTATCTTTCATTAGATTTTTCTGTTACATTGTAATTCTGTTTTCGCAATTACTAACTTTTGAGAAAGGATAGAATTGCGTGTTTCAGGTACAAACCACTTAAAGTTTCGAGTTCAGTGAAATAAGTGCAAACAGAAAATCAAAAGTGATAAGTGATTAGCGCAAAGTGTGTCAGTGTTGTGCGTGAGGGTACTTCTGTGCGTGCCAGTCGTCCTCCCAGTCCGGGACATCTTGCAAGCTCCCAAGCCCAGGGGAGAAGCAATGTCGAAGGGCAAAAGGGTTCGGCAGGCCTTGATCGGCGCACAGAAGTATCCTCGGTGGTTGCGGGCGTGTCTTACAGAGACCGTCACTCCCACCCGCAGACGATTGAGCCCTTATTTTGCTCGTCTGCAGAAGAAATTTCGGGGAGAAAACGCTGGTCTCAGGTCTCAAGACCTCTTAAACGTAAAGTCCAGACCTATGCCAGACGTACGAAGTTAGAGTTCAACAACCCGGATGCAGTCATTGGGTTAGCTCTGACTCTCCTCAGTCATCAGGTGACTGCACACCTCCTAAGAGAGGTAAGGCGATGCCTCTACAGACCTCATCTTCTATTAAGGCTTTGCCTTAACAGACCTTATCGTCTGTTGATCCCAAGACGACTTTGCTGCAGTCCATGCAGTCGCAGCTTGCGGTCTTAATGCGTGAGTTTCAGGCTGAGGTTACCAGCGGTGTGCAGCAACCTCCGCCTCCTCCTGCGAGAGCTCCGCCTCCGCAGTCCAGTCTGCCAGGCGTACGAAGTTGAGGTTCCTCAGGCTACCTTACCGCGTTCTGAGTTGCCAGTTACCAGCGTTGTGCAGCAACCTTAACCTTCCTTAAGGCAACCTCAGCAATGGGAGCAGGAGTCTTATGCCTTACTTCCTCCGCTTCCGCTTGCGGTTCCACCAGCGAGGCAACAATCTCTTGAGGTACGACAACCTCTTCCATCAATGAGGCAGCCACCTCAGCACTCGCTGCAGCGACCACCTTAGGCTAGCACCTCAGGAACCTCAACTCGCGAGACAAGAACTGCGTTCTGCGCAGCCGCTACCTCAACTCTTGCAGCTCACACCTCAGGAACCTTAACTCGTTCCTCAGGAACCTGCTACTGCGCATCCGCAACCCTTACAGCAAGCGCAACTCTTAAGGCAGCAACCTCATGCTATGAGTCAGCCACCTCAACGCATGCATCTGCCATTTTTTCCTCAACTTGAGCTTCTTCCCATTCAACTTGGGAATAACAAAAGACAATAATAACACCTCATTACTTTCATAACTTGCATTTGTAATCATATACATGTATGCCTACACAAACATTATGATAATGGAGGTTATTTGTATTACTTATATAAAAATATATATGTATTCCTTGCAATATATTTTTAACAAATCGCAAAATATGGCAAAAATATCTTCTAAACAAAAATGAATCATGAGTTATGAATGTAAGGTAATATTATGTTGATATTAAACCCCATGCAAGCATGCATGAAGTAATGCAGTGTTGCCAACAGGGCGAGTTTCCCTTTCCTGAGGTGAAGTAGATTATAGTACATTTAGTGTAGCTTAATTCTACGATTATCATGCCGGCTATCAAATTCATCAACAAAACAGTCTAAATCAATTCCCTCGGCACGTGCACTTTCAATGAACGGTAATGCGATATTACTCACTCTAGCACTGGTCATGGAATTTCTGGGAAATGTTACACGCCATGCAACACGCTCTGCTTACCTTACAGCATGCTCTACATACAGCATGCTCTGCATACAGCATGCTCTGCATACAGCATGCTCTGCATACAACATGCTCTGCATACCTTACCGCATGCTTCTCAGTCACACATCTTTGGTTGTTGCCAACTCACTAGACTGTCAAGCAGTTTCATAACGTTGCCTTCTAGTCTGCTGCTTTTGCACCAGTGAAACCCTCACTGAGAGAACTTAGCTTTTCTCGGATATGGTCCCTGTAGATGAGAAAGTGCTTTTCTCCCTCCTTCTGATATTCCCTTGAGGACTCTGTCATTTGGAGAGGAGCCTTTAGCTGCGTAGCCTCCTATGGACTTTTATTTAAGCATAACATGCTTCCAGGGAAGGTAATGGTTCCACTTCAGTCGCTAATCCCGTCTGTTACCACACCTGCTCCCATAGACCTTGAGCTGTGTTGCAAGACATGCAGTCCAAGCTTAGTCCTTGTTAGAGGATTTTTTGTTTACGGAGTCAATGTGTCACTGGGGAGACGTTCAACAACCAGCAGAAGTGACTTGTTGTGACGCAGTGCGGCAACCTCAGCAACCCGATAAGGAGTTGTCTGTACGACCCAGTCTAGACAGCTTCGGGTTGTCACTGTACTTCCTCGCTTCCCCATGGTTGACAGTTCACAGACTGTGCAGCAGTACCATGATCTTGTGTCCGGCTCCGTCAGACGACTGGCTTTTAAGAGCTCCCACAAGTCGTCGCTGTCTGGAGATTCTCAATGGACTATGGATCTGACCAAGGAACTGGGCCTCCTGGTCAATTTTGAGGAGTCTCAGCTCGTCCCATCCCAGACCATTGTCTCCTTGGGTATGGATCTTCAGAGTCGAGCTTTTCGGGCTTTTCCGTCGGCCCCAAGGATCTTCCAAGCCCTAGAATGCATCCAGAGCATGCTGAGAAGGAACCGATGCTCAGTCAGGTAGTGGATGAGTCTAACAGGGACACTTTCATCGCTGGCCCTGTTCATCGTGTTAGGGAGACTCCACCTCCCCCCCCTTCAGTATCATCTAGCTGCTCACTGGATAAAGGACATGACGCTAGAGACGGTCTCAGTTCCTGTTTCCGAAGAGAGGAGGTCTTCTCTCGCGTGGTGTAAGAACAGCTTTCTTCTCAAGGAAGTCTACCTTTGGCTGTTCAGAAACACGACCGCCGTCTCCTCTCGGACGCATCAGACACGGGCTGGGGTGCGACTTTGGACGGACAAGAATGCTCGGGAACATGGAATCAGGAGCAAAGGACACTTCACATCAATTGCAAGGAGTTGTTGGCGGTTATTCTGGCCTTGATAAACTTCAAGTCCCTCCAGCTTAACAAAGTGGTGGAGGTGGACTCTGACAACACCACAGCCCTGGCTTACATCTTCAAGCAGGGAGGGACTCTTTCGTGGAAGTTGTTCTAGATCGCAAGGGACCTCCTCATCTGGTCTAAAGATCGAAAGCTCACGCTGGTAACGAGGTTCATTCAGGGCGGTATGAATGTCATGGCAGATCACCTCAGCCGGAAGGGTCAGGTCATCCCCACAGAGTGGACCCTTCTCAAGAATGTTTGCAGCAGACTTTGGGCCCTGTGGGGTCAGCCAACCATAGATCTGTTCGCTACCTCGATAACCTAGAGACTCCTGTTGTATTGTTCTCCGATTCCAGACCCAGCAGCAGTTCACGTGGATGCTTTTCTGCTGGATTGGTTCCATCTCGACCTGTATGCATTCCCGCCGTTCAAGATTGTCAACAGGGTACTTCAGAAGTTCTCCTCTCGCAAAGGGACACGGCTGACGTTGGTTGGCTCCGCTCTGGCCCGCGAGAGAATGGTTCTTAGAGGTACTGCAATGGCTGGTCGACATTCCCAGGACTCTTCCTCTAGGAGTGAACCTTCTAAGTCTACCTCACGTAAAGAAGGTACACCCAATCCTCCACGCTCTTCGTCTGACTGCCTTCAGACTTTCGAAAGACTCTCAAGAGCTAGGGGCTTTTCGAAGGAGGCAACCAGAGCGATTGCCAAAGCAAGGAGAACATCCACTCTCAGAATCTATCAGTCTCAAGGGGAAGTCTTCCGTAGCTGGTACAAGACCAATGCAGTTTCCTCAACCAGTACCACTGTAACCCAGATTGCTGACTTCCTGTTATATCTAAGGAAAGTAAGATCCCTTTCAGCTCCTACGATCAAGGGTTACAGAAGTATGTTGGCAGCGGTTTTCCGCCACAGAGGCTTGGATCTTTCCACCAACAAAGATCTACAGGACCTCCCTAGGTCTTTTGAGACCTCAAAGGAACGTCGGTTGTCCACTCCAGGCTGGAATCTAGACGTGGTCCTAAGGTTCCTTATGTCATCAAGATTTGAACCTCTCCAATCAGCCTCTTTTTAGGACCTCACATTAAAAACTCTTTTCCTCGTGTGCTTGACAACAGCTAAAAGAGTAAGTGAGATCCACGCCTTCAGCAGGATCGTTGTTTTCACATCTGAAACGGCTACATGTTCCTTGCAGCTCGGTTTTTGCTAAACGAGCTTCCTTCACGTCCTTGGCCTAAGTCGTTCGAGATCCCAAGCCTGTCCAACTTGGTGGGGAATGAACTGGAGAGAGTACTTTGCCCAGTTAGAGCTCTTAGGTACTATCTAAAAAGGTCTTAACCTTTACAAGGACAATCAGAAGCCTTATAGTGTGCTATCAAGAAACCTTCTTTTCCAAGTTCTAAGAACTCAGTTTCTTACTATTCAGGCTTCTGATTAGAGAAACACATTCTCATCTGAAGGAAGAAGACCTTGCTTTGCTGAAGGTAAGGACACATGAAGTGGGAGCGGTGGCTACTTCAGTGGCCTTCAAACAGAGCCATTCTCTGCAGAGTGTTATGGATGCAACCTATTGGAGAAGCAAGTCAGTGTTCGCATCATTCTATCTCAAAGATGTCCAGTCTCTTTACGAGTACTGCTACACCCTGGGACCATTCGTAGCAACGAATGCAGTAGTAGGCGAGGGCTCAGCCACTACATTCCCATAATCCCATAACCTTTTAACCTTTCTCTTGAATACTTTTTATGGGTTGTACGGTCGGCTAAGAAGCCTTCCACATCCTTGTTGATTTGGCGGGTGGTCAATTCTTTCTTGAGAAGCGCCGAGGTTAAAGGTTGTGATGAGGTCCTTTAGTATGGGTTGCAGCCCTGTATACTTTAGCACCTTTGAGTTGATTCAGCCTTCCAAGAGGAACGCTGCGCTCAGTAAGGAAGACGATCTTATTAAAGGCAGAGTAACGGTTCAAGTCGACTTCCTTACCAGGTACTTATTATTTCATTGTTATTGTGGATAACTGATTATATGAAATACGGGATACTTAGCTATCCTTTAGTCTTGTACACTGGTTTTTCACCCACCCCCCTGGGTGTGAATCAGCTACATGATTATTGGGTAAGTTTAATATTGAAAAATGTTATTTTCATTACTAAAATAAATTTTTGAATATACTTACCCGATAATCATGATTTAATTGACCCACCCTTCCTCCCCATAGAGAACCAGTGGACCGAGGAAAAAGTGAGGTGGCGTCAACAACAAGTACTGTAGTACCTGGCCACAGGTGGCGCTTGTGAGTACACCCCCTTCTAGTATAGTGATAGCTGGCGTATCCCTCCCGTAGAATTCTGTCGGGCAACGGAGTTGACAGCTACATGATTATCGGGTAAGTATATTCAAAAATTTATTTTACTAATGAAAATAACATATTTACTTTCATTAGATGAAATATTTAGTTAAGTATTAAAGGTGTACCAGCTATAATGATTTCAATTTCATGTACAGAATATAATACAGCTTAGTTCTTATGAAAGAGAATATCATCAAGATTTACCTGTAGCTAATAAAACTATCAAAATATGTTATTTTCATTAGTAAAATAAATTTTTGAATATACTTACCCGATGATCATGTAGCTGTCAACTCTGTTGCCCGACAGAAATCTACGGTCGGGATACGCCAGCGATCGCTATACAGGTGGGGGTGTACACAACAGCGCCATCTGTGAGCAGGTACTCAAGTACTTCTTGTCAACAAGAACTCAATTTTCTCCTCGGTCCACTGGTTCTCTATGGGGAGGAAGGGCGGGTCCTTAAATTCATGATCATCGGGTAAGTATATTTAAAAATTTATTTTACTAATGAAAATAACATTTTTCAATATTAATCTTACCCGATGATCATGTAGCTGATTCACACCCAGGGTGGTGGGTGGAGACCAGCATACATGTTAACAAAGAAGCTAAGTATCCCGTATTTCATTTTATTAGTTATTCAAAAATAACATAAAATAAATAAGTACCTGGTAAGGAAGACGACTTGAACCATTACTCTGCCTTTATTAAGTACGTCTTCCTTACTGAGCGTAGCGGTCCTCTTAGGATGCTGAACGACTCTTAGGTGCTGAAGTATAAAGGGCTGCAACCCATACTAAAGGACCTCATCACAACCTCTAACCTCGGCGCTTCTCAAGAAAGAATTGACCACCCGCCAAATCAACAAGGATGCGGAAGGCTTCTTAGCCGACCGTACAACCCATAAAAAGTATTCAAGAGAAAGGTTAAAAAGGTTATGGGATTATGGGAATGTAGTGGCTGAGCCCTCACCTACTACTGCACTCGCTGCTACGAATGGTCCCAGGGTGTAGCAGTTCTCGTAAAGAGACTGGACATCTTTGAGATAGAATGATGCGAACACTGACTTGCTTCTCCAATAGGTTGCATCCATAACACTCTGCAGAGAACGGTTCTGTTTGAAGGCCACTGAAGTAGCCACAGCTCTCACTTCATGTGTCCTTACCTTCAGCAAAGCAAGGTCTTCTTCCTTCAGATGAGAATGTGCTTCCCTAATCAGAAGCCTGATGTAGTAAGAAACTGAGTTCTTAGACATTGGAAGAGAAGGCTTCTTGATAGCACACCATAAGGCTTCTGATTGTCCTCGTAAAGGTTTTGACCTTTTTAGATAGTACCTAAGAGCTCTAACTGGGCAAAGTACTCTCTCCAGTTCGTTCCCCACCAAGTTGGACAGGCTTGGGATCTCGAACGACTTAGGCCAAGGACGTGAAGGAAGCTCGTTTTTAGCAAAAAACCGAGCTGCAAGGAACATGTAGCCGTTTCAGATGTGAAAACTATGTTCCTGCTGAAGGCGTGGATCTCACTTACTCTTTTAGCTGTTGCCAAGCACACGAGGAAAAGAGTTTTTAATGTGAGGTCCTTAAAAGAGGCTGATTGGAGAGGTTCAAATCTTGATTACATAAGGAACCTTAGGACCACGTCTAGATTCCAGCCTGGAGTGGACAGCCGACGTTCCTTTGAGGTCTCAAAAGACCTAAGGAGGTCCTGTAGATCTTTGTTGGTGGAAAGATCCAAGCCTCTGTGGCGGAAAACCGCTGCCAACATACTTCTGTAACCCTTGATCGTAGGAGCTGAAAGGGATCTTACGTTCCTTAGATGTAACAGGAAGTCAGCAATCTGGGTTACAGTGGTACTGGTTGAGGAAACTGCATTGGCCTTGCACCAGCTTCGGAAGACTTCCCATTTAGACTGATAGACTCTGAGAGTGGATGTCCTCCTTGCTCTGGCAATCGCTCTGGCTGCCTCCTTCGAAAAGCCTCTAGCTCTTGAGAGTCTTTCGATAGTCTGAAGGCAGTCAGACGAAGAGCGTGGAGGTTTGGGTGTACCTTCTTTACGTGAGGTTGACGTAGAAGGTCCACTCTTAGAGGAAGAGTCCTGGGAATGTCGACCAGCCATTGCAGTACCTCTGTGAACCATTCTCTCGCGGGCCAGAGGGGAGCAACCAACGTCAGCCGTGTCCCTTTGTGAGAGGCGAACTTCTGAAGTACCCTGTTGACAATCTTGAACGGCCGGAATGCATACAGGTCGAGATGGGACCAATCCAGCAGAAAAGCATCCACGTGAACTGCTGCTGGGTCTGGAATCGGAGAACAATACAACGGGAGCCTCTAGGTCATCGAGGTAGCGAACAGCTCTATGGTTGGCTGACCCCACAGGGCCCAAAGTCTGCTGCAAACATTCTTGTGAAGGGTCCACTCTGTGGGGATGACCTGACCCTTCCGGCTGAGGCGATCTGCCATGACATTCATATCGCCCTGAATGAACCTTGTTCCCAGCGTGAGCTTTCGATCTTTTGACCAGATGAGGAGGTCCCTTGCGATCTAGAACAACTTCCTCTAATGAGTCCCTCCCTGCTTGGAGATGTAAGCCAAGGCTGTGGTGTTGTCGGAGTCCACCTCCACCACCTTGTTTAGCTGGAGGGACTTGAAGTTTATCAAGGCCAGATGAACCGCCAACAACTCCTTGCAATTGATGTGAAGTGTCCTTTGCTCCTGATTCCATGTTCCCGAGCATTCCTGTCCGTCCAATGTCGCACCCCAGCCCGTGTCTGATGCGTCCGAGAAGAGACGGCGGTCGGGGTTCTGAACAGCCAAAGGTAGACCTTCCTTGAGAAGAAAGCTGTTCTTCCACCACGTTAGAGTAGACCTCATCCCTTCGGAAACAGGAACTGAGACCGTCTCTAGCGTCATGTCCTTTATCCAGTGAGCAGCTAGATGATACTGAAGGGGGCGGAGGTGGAGTCTCCCTAACTCGATGAACAGGGCCAGCGATGAAAGTGTCCCTGTTAGACTCATCCACTGCCTGACTGAGCATCGATTCCTTCTCAGCATGCTCTGGATGCATTCTAGGGCTTGGTTGATCCTTGGGGCCGACGGAAAAGCCCGAAAAACTCGACTCTGAATCTCCATACCCAGGTAGACAAAGGTCTGGGATGGGACGAGCTGGGACTTCTCTAAATTGACCAGGAGGCCCAGTTCCTTGGTCAGATCCATAGTCCATCTGAGATTCTCCAGACAGCGACGACTTGTGGGAGCTCTTAAAAGCCAGTCGTCTGATGGAGCCGGACACAAGATCATGGTACTGCTGCACAGTCTGTGAACTGTCAACCATGGGGAAGCGAGGAAGTACAGCGACAACCCGAAACTGTCTAGACTGTCTGGGTAGTACAGACAACTCTTTATCGGGTTGCTGAGGTTGCCGCACCGCGTCACAACAAGTCACCTCTGCTGGTTGTTGAACGTCTTCCCAGTGACACACTGACTCCGTAAAAAGAAATCCTCTATCAAGGATTAAGCTTGGACTGCATGTCTTGCAACAAAGCTCAAGGTCTATGGGAGCAGGTGTGGCAACAGACGGGGTTAGCGACTGAAGCGGAACCATTTACCCTCCTTGGAAGCATGTTATGCTTAAATAAAAGTCCATAGGAGGCTAAGCAGCTTAAGGCTCCTCTCCAAATGACAGAGTCCTCAAGGGAATATCAGAAGGAGGGAGAACAGCACTTTCTCATCTACAGGAACCATATCCGAGAAAAGCTAAGTTCTCTCAGTGAGGGTTTCACTGGTGCAAAAGCAGCAGACCAGAAGGCAACGTTATGAAACTGCTTGACAGTCTGTGAACTGTCAAAAACTGAACTGTCAACCACAACAGGAGCTTGAGGACATACAGCACTGGTGTATAAGTAGCAGACCAGAAGGCAACGTCATGTAACTGCATGACAGTTTGTGAGTTGGCAACAACCAAAGATGTGTGGGGAAGCCTCAACTCCTGCCTGACTAGTTTGCTGCTGGCGAGTGGCGGTAACCACAGTGTGTTGCGGAGGCTGACACACCGTGTCAAAACACGGCAGCTTGTGGTAGCTCCCGCACGGCAACGGAGTGCTGTGTGTGTGGGAGTCATCAAACATCTGGCAGGGTTGACTGTGCATGGGTGGAGGAGCTCTCACAACAAGAGTGTGAGAGCATGAAGCCATGCCGGGCGCACAACCGTGGGAGGTGTAGGCCCACGGGTGCATCGTCAACCTTCTCCGCAGTCGGAGTGTGGGAGCTGGCAACAACAAAAGCAGAGTGCTGGTGCGTGGGAGGGGCTGCGGTGGGTTGAGGAGCATGCGGTATGGTATGCAGAGCATGCTGTAAGGTATGCAGAGCATGCTGTAAGGTATGCAGAGCATGTTGTAAGGTATGCAGAGCATGCTGTAAGGAATGCAGAGCATGCTGTAAGGTATGCAGAGCATGCTGTAAGGTATGCAGAGCATGCGGTATGGTATGCAGAGCATGAGGTAAGGCATGCGGCATATGCTGCATGGTATGCGGCTCATGCTGCATGGGATGCGGCTCATGCTGCATGGTATGCGGCTCATGCTGCATGGCATGCGGCTCATGCTGCATGGGATGAGGCTCATGCTGCATGGGATGAGGCTCATGCTGCATGGTATGAGGCTCATGCTGCATGGAATGCGGCTCATGCTACATGGTATGCGGAGCATGCTGTAAGGTCTGCAGAGCATGCTGCATGGGCTGAGGAGAATGCCGCATAGTGCTGGAACCCGGCAACTCCTGATGCGGCAGCTCACGCATGTTAGCAGATGGTGCAGCAAGAACATGCGTCTGGCAGTGAGGACTGCGCATCGGTGGAGGAGCTCTCACAGGTGTGGTGTGGGAGCAGGCAGCCGCAGTATCTGCTGAGCGCACAACCTCGGCGGGTTGTAGGTAAACAGGCTACATTGTCAACCTTCCAGCATGATACTCCTATATGAAGGAGCAAGCTGAGACTGTAAAGTCTGCAGCATGGACCACTAGGGTCTATGAAAGACAACAACAAACGGAGCTACTGTCCGTTGTGACTGAGGGTCTAAAACAGCTGGTGCGGCAACAGACGGAGTTACTGCCTGTTGCGGTACCACCTAGCCTCTCTTAGGAGGTGTGCAGTTGTCGTACTGCAGCGAGTCCGAACTGACCCAGTGGCTACACCTAGGCCGTTGGACTTGCGCGGAAGGGACCGACTTGCACTTAAAAGCTGCAAGATTTGGTCCATGGTTTCTGCGAGAAACCTCTTCCGCAGACGAGGAATAAATGGGCTCTCTCGTCTTTGTGTGGGTGGGGTGATCACGTCGGCAACGTGTGTAGATACACCCGAAACCACAGAGGGAAACGTCTGTTCGTCGATCAAGGCCTGAGGAACCCATAAGTCCTTCGACATTACTTCTCCCCTGGGCTTGGGAGCTTGTAAGAGGTCCCGGACTAGGTGAACCACTGGCACGAACAGTTGAACCCTCGAACGCAACACTGTAACACTTTGCGCATATCACTTTATCACTTTTGATTTTCTGTTTGCACTTATTTCACTGAACTCGAAACTTTAAGTGGTTTGTACCTGAAACACGCAATCCTATCCTTCATTAAAAGGTAGTAATTGCGAAAACAGTATTACAATGTAACAGAAAAACATAATGAAAGATAAAGAATTCAGTGGCTGGAAAAGAGACTAAACACTAGATCAAATAAACTACGTTTAAAATCTCTCACCGCATAAAGCCTGGGAACAAGAATAAAACTCTAGAAACGTTTTACCTTCTTCCCCTCTATCGACTAGGGAGAAGAGCACAAAAAACGAGAACAACGTTACCCGCTTGAACGAAACGTTTATCCTCCTCTCTCTCCCTCCGTCTCTATCTCTCTCTCTCTCTCTCTTGACTTAGAACCTGAGAGATGAGCCCAATTATATATATCGTTAAAACATATTATTTGTTAAAGGAAAAAAACTGAAAGGTTTCCCAAATAAAAAGCTCCTTTATTAGAATTAAAACCATTTAAGCTAAGAAAGAATGAACGAAACGCTAGAATCGGTTTACTCTTACTGCAACGTGAAACCGTGAATACTCTCTCTCTATCGTAACGATAGAGCGCAAGTTGAACGTTCTGAACGTCAACAACTGCGGAGACTAAACAAAACGTTAGTTCAACTTTGAAAACAGTACGAGACTTATCAAAGAAATTCTTTCAAAAACATAAAATTAAAATAGCATAAATTCTTAACAGGAAAAACGATATGACGAGCTCAATGTTAATTAACTTCGGTTCCAAGTAAGGACCGCCTACTATTAGGAAAGGTCGCATATTTTTTTTTTTCTTTTTTTTTTTTTTTTTTAAGGAAAGTTAATCGAAGAGGCCTATAAATGGCGGAGAGATATAAAATAAAAAGTGAAAGAGAGTCTATACTCTCTTCGACACCAACACTTCCGTCTAAGGGAAGGGTCGGCCATTAAAAGTGAAAGAGAGTCCATACTCTCTTCGTCACCATAATTAATTCAAATTAATTCCAAAAGCTTGCTAAGCTAAAGATAAAGCTTCCTGAATAGCGAAGGCTAAACTCTAGAGCAAATACATCACCAAATCGTGAGCAATAACTCCAGAATCAACAGCGTATCCCAGTAGGTCTAGCCGGTGGCACGACAGAGGAAAAATTGAGTTCTTGTTGACAAGAAGTACTTGAGTACCTGCTCACAGATGGCGCTGTTGTGTACACCCCCACCTGTATAGCGATCGCTGGCGTATCCCGACCGTAGATTTCTGTCGGGCAACAGAGTTGACAGCTACATGATCATCGGGTAAGATTAATATTGAAAATTAGATGATAAAGTAATTTAACCTTTTATTTATTGTATTTAAAAATTTCATAATGAAAAATACCCAAATGTGTATGTTTTATTTCTCCCACAGCATGACATACGGTATTTCTGTGAGAGATCTCTGTCTACGATTCAATCCTCAAGCTTTGAACATAGACGAACGCAAATTAGTCCAGTTCGGCCTCTTGAATAAAATCATTGAGCGACTTCACCAATATCCAGTTCATTTGCTGCCTGAAGATTTGCACTTCAGTACTCCAAGTAAACAAAATTCTTTGCATAAACTGTGCAATGGATTTCATTCCTACGATGAAATTTGCTGCAAGTTAGGCTTGACCTATAAAGAACTTAATGACCAAGTAGAAAAGGATCCAAATATTCTAGTCCTGTGGAAGTAACTTTTAAATATTTATACCTTATGATCCAGAAATATTTTTTGGAAAAGTTCTAAAGGTGCAATTTATAAGCGCAAGATTTTTTCTTGGAGAATGAAAACCATCTTGCATGCTTTATCAGAATTTACATCCCAATGATATTTACAGGCTGGAGTTTATCTGTAAATAGGGAATATTATTGTACAGTATATAAAGACTAGGATTTATTATGTGTAAGCAAAGAAACCTTGTTATTTTTCCTATACACACACACTTCAAATGTGTATATTTTATTAAACTTTACAAAACAACCTATAACCATTATTTTACCCTATACAAGAAAGTATCTATCGTTGGTAAATTGGTGTTAATCAGTACCCGAGAGAAAACGCACGAAAACATTCAACTCATAGTTATTTAATACCTGAAATTTTCACAAGCAATTAAGATAATACAGATTAGTCAAGACTTGCAGAATGGATGAGGAGATAAATATAAAATATATGACTCAGGTTTGTACAGCTAGGAAAAATAAAAATGATTTATAAAAACTAGTTTGCTCCTACGTGAATATAATCCCTCATCATTTATATGGGAAGGTTTTCTTAGGAGAGAGAAAGTCTCGGCGAACAAGCTAGCCTCTGTCTAACCCTTGACCTAATAGTAAAGTTGACAATTTTGACTGGTTCACGGGAGAGGCAAGGTCGAGATGTCGGCCTCAAAAAGAATAAGTTACTGGGTCACTGGCCCAACAAGGTTGTACTGTAAACTGAAAGGAACAAAATTTATAAATCTATGTCAATATGTTCAAACTTAAACTAAATGTCACATAAACAAATCTCTTCTTCATTGCTGATATTCCCAAGAGAGGGATATTTTGAAGAAAGAAAAGGGAAGAGTTCATTCAGGCTACTATTTTGAAGAAAGAAAAGGGAAGAGTTCATTCAGGCTACTCTTGAATATAGTTATGCTGTGAAAAGTAAATGACGTGACAAAATCTAGTTGTCTTGAAACATTGTATGACTACCACCCATCCTCCTAAGGCTGGGAAGGATCGGTTGAGTTAGCGAGGTAGCCCCACTTCTCTCCTGGTCGTGCTCATAAGTGCACGTCGTCTACGATCGCTCTCCACGCTGTTGCTTTAGGCTATGGACATGAAACAAGAAATTTGCACTTGCTTGGAAAAGGTAGACATTGCAGCTGGTTTTGGGGGAACTGGCTGCAGATCCACACTTTCATACTTCTTATAGAGGGCATTATTATTCGCAATCATCCCCGAGTGCCGAGTGTAGGCCATGGCCTTTTGCGCATTGCCAGGCATCTTCACCCCTGTTTCTGTTACCTAAACCCTGTGAATATAGAGGGCTGACTTTTCTTTAAAAGGGAAAGTTCAAGGTTTTAATTATTATACTGTATAAGTCTAGTTTTAAAAGGTGGATAGCGGGTTTAGATTTAGAATCCAACTAAGAAATTCAAGAGTTTTTGAGATTACTTACGGTTAGGATTGGTAGTTAAATTTATTAATGTAGTTCATTTTACCAACTCTTTCCTTCACTATCTCACCTCCGTTAGATTGTGGGATTTAGCAATATGAACATCAGGGATGTTCCAAAAATGTATAAACAGAATTTTAATGATATAATTTCTTATCCTACTTGCCGGATGTTTGTATACATGGCCCCATTCCTCAGCGAGTTTCATGAGACTAATGATTGGGTTCGCAAATTCAAGAACTGAAAAGCAGGAAGTAAATGGTCGTGTCAGCAACTAGTTATTTACCATCAATCATCAGATGGCGAGGAGATTGCCAAGGGGGGAGAGAATGGGCAATGGGAAATTTTTATGGGGTAGACATCAACATAGCTTCGAGTAGAAGCAACATGAACATCAGGTGAGTAGAAAAATAAATCTTATCGAAATTCTGTTAATTTTAAAACTGGATAGTCATACCTTTCAACTCCTTCAAATTCTGTACCAAATTACCGATTTCAATCTTAAACTAAGTTGGATCAGAAGAGACCGGTCCACACTGTAAGCACGATATGATTACATGAAGTTCTTATGATGGAATGGCCATTTATTTGTTAGCCAGTGGTGCCACCTATTGGGTCTACTGGACATCACAGGGAAGGAGGAAATGGGGGAGAGAGAGAGATAAATATGATATTTTAATTATAAAATAAATTTTTGAATATACTTACCCGGTGAATATATAATAGCTGCAACTCTGTTGCTCGACAGACACATACATAAAAAACTCGCGAGCGATCGCTATGCAGGTTGCGGGTGTGCCCACCAGCGCCAACTGTCGGCCAGATACCACTCTCGGATGTAAACAAAACCTTCAATTTCTTCTCATCCCACTGCGTCTCTATTGGGGAGGAAGGGAGGGTCGTTTAATTTATATATTCACCGGGTAAGTATATTCAAAAATTTATTTTATAATTAAAATATCATTTTTAAATATTTAACTTAGCCAGTGAATATATAATAGCTGATTCACACCCAAGGAGGTGGGTAGAGACCAGAGTTAATTATGTTTACAGCGTATAAGCTAAGAGTTTTTTCATTTTGGCAGTTATCAATATAACAAAACCAAAATAAATAGGTACCTGGTGAGGAAGTTGACTTAGACGATTACTCTGCCTTGTAAGTCTGTCTTCCTCATGGAGCCCAGCGATCCTCTTAGGATGCTGACAGACTCCCAGGAGCTGAAGTATCAAGGGCTGCAACCCATACAACAGGACCTCATCAAACCCCTAATCTGGGCGCTCTCAAGAAATGACTTTGACCACCCGCCAAATCAATCAGGATGCGAAAGGCTTCTTAGCCTTCCGAACAACCCATAAAACAATATTAAAAACATTTCAAGAGACAGATTAAAAGGATATTGGAATTAGGGAAGTGTAGTGGTAGAACTCTCACCCACTACTGCACTCGCTGCAACGAATGGACCCAGTGTGTAGCAGTCCTCGTAAAGAGTCTGGACATCTTTTAAGTAAAATGACACGAACACTGACTTGTTTCTCCAAAAAGTCGCGTCCATAATACTTTGCAGAGATTTATTTTGCTTGAAGGCCACGGAGGTTGCTATATCTCTAACTTCGTGCGTCTTAACCTTAAGCAAACATCGGTCTTTTTCATTCAAGTGAGAATGAGCTTCTCGTATTAAAAAAATCTGATAAAATATGACAAAGAATTCTTTGACGTAGGCAATGAAGGTTTCTTAACTGAGCACCATAATGCCTCAGATTTCCCTCATAATGACTTAGTACGAGCTAAATCGAACTTAAGAGCTCTAACAGGACATAATACTCTTTCCAGTTCGTTGCCTACGATCTCTGATAAGCAAGGAATATCAAAAGATTTAGGCCAAGGACGAGAAGGCAGTTCATTTTTGGCCAGGAAACCAAGTTGAAGTGAACAAGTGGCTTTTTTCTGTAGAAAAGCCGATGTTCTTACTGAAGGCATGAAGTTCACTGACCCTTTTAGCCGAAGCCAAGCACACTAGGAAAAGTGTCTTGAGGGTGAGATCCTTCAGGGAGGCTGAATGTAATGGCTCAAACCTTTCTGACATGAGGAACCTTAGGACCACGTCTAAGTTCCATCCAGGAGTTGCCAAACGACGTTCCTTAGAGGTCTCGAAAGACTTAAGGAGATCTTGGAGATCTTTATTGTTGGAAAGATCTAAGCCTCTATGTCGAAAGACCGAAGCCAACATGCTCCCATAGCCCTTAATCGTGGGAGCTGAAAGGGAGCGAACCTTTCTCAGATGTAAAAGAAAATCTGCGATTTGGGCTACAGAGGTACTGGACGAGGACACAGATGCTGACTTGCACCAGTATCGAAAGACTTCCCACTTCGACTGGTATACTCTAATGGTAGAAGCTCTCCTAGCTCTTGCAATCGCACTGACTGCCTCCTTCGAAAAACCTCTAGCTCTTGAGAGTCTTTCGATAGTCTGAAGGAAGTCAGACGAAGAGCGGGGAGGCTTTGATGGACATTCTTTACGTGGGGCTGACGTAACAGATCTACCCTTAGAGGAAGACTTCTTGGAAAGTCTACCAGCCATTGAAATACCTCGGTGAACCACTCTCTCGCGGGCCAGAGGGTAGCAACCAACGTCAACCTTGTCCCTTCGTGAGAGGCGAACTTCTGCAGTACCTTGTTGACTATCTTGAATGGTGGGAATGCATATAAGTCCATAAAAGACCAATCCAGTAGAAACGCGTTTATGTAGATTGCTTCTGTATCTAGGACTGGAGAGCAAAAGATTGGTAACCTTTTGGTCAACGAGGAGGCAAAGAGGTCTATGGTTGGTTGACCCCAAGAAGCCCAAAGACTCTTGCCCACGTCCTTGTGGAGGGTCCATACCGTGGGTATCACCTGATCCCTCCGACTGAGACAGTCTGCCAAGACGTTCAAGTCCCCCTGGATGAATCTTGTCAACAGGGAGATGCCTCGAATTCTAGACCATAAGAGAAGGTCCCTTGCGATCTCGAGCAGCGTGAAGGAGTGTGTGCCTCCTTGCTTGGAGATGTACGCCAAAGTTGTGGTGTTGTCTGAGTTGACCTCTACCACTTATTTTCGAAGACGCTTCCTAATATCATCAAGGCCAAGTGGACTGCTAATAGCTCCTTGCCGTTGATGTGCGTGCTCTTCTGACTTGAGGTCCACAGACCCGCGCATTCCCGACCGTCCAGGGTCGCACCCAACCCAAACCCGACGCGTCTGAGGACAACACGTGGTTTGGGTTCTTGACTGCTAGGGATAGTCCCTCTCTCAGACTGATATTGCTGTCCCACCATTTCAGGCATGCCTGTATTGGTTCGGAGACTGGGAATGATACCGTCTCTAATGTCTTGTCCTAGTTCCAGTGAGAGGCTAGATGGAACCGGAGAGGCAGAAGGGGTAGTCTCCCTAGTGAGACAAACTGCTCCAGGGATGAGAGAGTCCCTACGAGACTGTTCCAACTCCTGACTGAATAAACGTTTTCTTTTCAGCATTAGTTGGACTTCGAGCAGGGCTTGACTGTGAATCTCCATCCCCAAAAATAGAATAATCTGGGATGGGATCAGTTGGGACTTTTAGGTTGACCACAAGTCCCAACTCCCTGGCCAGACTCAACGTCCAATGTAGATCCTGCAGACAGCGAAGGCTGGACGATGCTCTGAGAAGCCAGTCGTCCAAGTACAGGGAGGCTCGGATCCCCAATAGCTCGAAACTGGTACCCCACATTCCTGTAAACAAACTTCAGAAACGGTTGGGAATCCGGGTGTATAGGAATGTGGAAGTATGCCTCCTGAAGGTCGAGAGAGACCATCCAGTCGCCTTCCATAAATGCTGTCAAGACAGCCTGGTAGACTTCATCGTGAAGTTTGTCTTGACAATGAACACATTGAGCGCACTTGCCTCTTACGTACTCCTGCAGTGAACATGGCTGCCAAATCATGGAGCCATCCCTGAGGGACTTGTTCCTGCAGAGAACGTGGCTGTCAGATCATTGGAGCTATCCCTGAAAGCCTTGTTTATGCATGACATAATTGTACAGCAAAACTTCAAAGGCTCGAAAACACCTGTGAAGTTGACCTGTAAAATCTTGGAGCGTCTCATGGCCAGGCCCCAGGGAGAGTCTATGAGGTTTGAGAAGTCTATCTGGGCAGAGGTAGGAACTCCCAAGCCGAGAACTTCTCTCGTGTCATATCAGACTCTCGCTCTATAAGCCAGTTTAAAAGAAGGGAAAGCAAAGGCTGTATCCCCCAAACTCCTCCTGGTGATAAACCAGTGGCCTAGCAAACGTAAAGCTCTCTAGGAGAGCGAGAGAGCACTAGCTTATAAAACAACGGCTTCGAAGTAGCTAGGCCTAGTGTAAGCTCTGACGTTTAGGCGAACGAGGAGCAGCAGTTACAAAAAGATCCGGACAAAGATCCTTAAAAATCAGCATGATTTATTTAAAGTCCATAGAGGGCTAAGCAGCTTTAGGCTCCTCTCCGTCTGACAGAGTCCTCAAGGGAATATCAGTAGGAGGGGGAACAGCAACTTCCTCATCTGAAGGAACCTTGTCCGATAATAGCTGAGTCTCAAGCAAGGGAGAGACCTACCGTGGTGGCAATGCTTTACAATCAGAGTCCACACGCACTGGTGCATTAGTAGCGGACCAGGACGCAACGTCATGTAACTGCTTGACAGTCTGTGAACTGTCAACAACAACAGGTGCGAGAGACCAGGACGCAACGTCATGTAACTGCTTGACAGTCTGTGAACTGTCAACAACAACAGGTGCTTGAGGACGCACAGCGTCCACTCGAAACTGCTTTGACCGCCTAGACTGAGCAGTCAAAACAACTCTAGAATGCGGAGGTTGACGCTCAGCGTCAAAACAAGTCAACTCCGATTGTTAGCGAACGTCCTGAACGTCAACAGGAGCATCAGCAAGTGGCCTAACGTCCAAATGTGGCTGAAAATCCACACGAGATCGCATCGAGTGTGGTTCTAAACAACCTGACTGACGTGACTTAGCTACGCCAACGTCAACAGGACGCACAAAGGAACGTTAGGGTGGCTGAAAGCCAGGATCTTGATGAGATAAACGGCTAGGCTCAACGGACTTATTGGCAGAATAGTCTTCCATAAGGGAGGCAAGCTTATTCTGCATGTCTTGCCGTACAACCCATTTAGGATCAACGGAAATGGTTGTGGTAAGAGACGAGGGTAACGTCTGTGACCGCAAAACCTTGCCAACAAAAAGACTCTCGGAGTCTGTGTTACGCTTTTGTTAGGCGGCGAGCAGTTTTCCGACGACTGCATAGGGTCAGAGCTGTCCTAATGGCTACAACCAGGACGCTGGACCTGTCCTGAAAGGACTGACTTTCGCTTAAGGGCCTCGAAACCTTGTTTCAGGTTTCTTATGCGAAAAGCCTTCGGATGACGAGGAGAAAATTGTCTCTCTCGCCTTATGGTAGGGGTGATCTTGGTAAGATACACCCGATACCATAGAGGGAACGTCTGTTCGCTGATCAAGGCCTCTCGAACCCATAAGTCGTACGACATTACTTCTCCCCTGGGCTTGGGAGTTTGCAAGAGGTCCCGGACTAGGCGAACGACAGGCACGAACATACGAACCCTCGGTCGCAACACTGATAACACTTTGCGCAATATCATTTTATCACTATGATTTTCTGTTTTGCACTTATTTCACTGAAATCGAAACTTTTACTGATTTCTACCTGAAGCACGCAATTCTACCCTCATCAAAAGGTAGTAATTGCGAAATCAATCGTATAATGCAAGCACATTAATACCAGCAAAAAACAGTAAACATCTTTTAAGATAAAAAATTCAGTGGCTGGGGAAGAGACTAAACACTAGTTCATTCAAAACTACGTTTTCAATCTCTCACCGTACATTGCCTGGGGACGAGAATAAAAAACTAAAAACGTTTTATCCTTTCTCCCCTTACAGAGACTAGGGACGAGAGTAACTCGAGAACAACGTTACCCGCTTGAACGGAACGTTTTCTCTCCTCTCTCTCCCTCCGTCTCTATCTCTCTCTCTCTTGATTTCGCACCTAAGAGAAGAGCCCACTTACGTTTCGTCAAAAAAACATGTTATTTGACCAAATGAAAAAAAAAAAACTGAAAGGTTTTTCAATTAAAAAGTTCCTTTAAAATAGAATTTAAAACATTTAAGCTTTGAAAGAAGAATGAACAAAACGTCAGAATCGATTTACTCTCTGCAAAGTGAAACCGTGATACTCTCTCTCTCTATCGTAACGATAGAGCGCAAACTGCGTAGTATAAATAAACTAAACGTTAGTTCATCTTTGAAACAGTACGAAGACTATTCAAAGAAAATCTTTCATAAAATATCTATTAAAAAATATTCATTTAAAAAGTTTTAAATCATTAGCTCTTTAAAAGTTATTTATGATTGAAAGGGCTCAACGTTGTTTAACTTCGGTTTCCAAGTTAGGACCGCCTACTCTCAGGAAAGGTCGCATATAAACAAATCATTAAAATTTATTTTTCAATATTAAACTTAGCCGGTGATCATAGAAGCTGCAACTCTGTTGTTCGACAGAAAAACCTACGGTCAAAATACGCCAGCGATCGCTATGCAGGTGGGGGTGTACATCAACAGCGCCATCTGTCGAGCAGGTACTTAGTACTCCAAGTAAACAAAGAACCAATTTTCTCTCTGTCGGGCTACCGGCAAGACCTACTAATACGCTGTTACTAACTGGATTTGTTTTCACAACTATTTGGTGAAGTACACTATTCTAGTTTTGAGCTTTCGCTATGCAGGTGTTTTATCTTCATCTCAAAACTTGAACTCGTTTTGGATAGATTTAATTATGGTGACAAAGAGAGTATGGACTCTTTCACTTTTAAATGGCCGACCCTTCCCTTAGACGGAAGTGAGTTTAGGTTTTTAGTAAGTTTGCTTAACACATTATAGATCTATATATTTTATATCTCTCCGCCTTTATTAGGCCTCTTCGATTAACTTTCCATTTATTATAAACATATAAAAATAAATTTTTATGTTTTGTTTATATGCGACCTTTCCTGATAGTAGGCGGTCCTAACTTGGAACCGAAGTTAATCAACGTTGAGCCCGTTATATCGTATTTAGCCTTTAAAGAATTTAAAACTTTTTAAATTTAATGTTTTATGAAAGAATTTCTTTGATAGTCTTCGTACTGTTTTCAAAGATGAACTAACGTTTAGTTTTTTAGACTACGCAGTTGTTGACGTTCAGGACGTTCAACATGCGCTCTATCGTTACGATAGAGAGAGAGTGTTTCACGGTTTCACTTTGCAGTAAGAGTAAATCGATTCTGACGTTTCGTTCATTCTTTCTTAGCTTTAATGTTTTAAATTCTAAATTAAAGGAACTTTTTATTTGGAAAACCTTTCAGTTTTTTCCTTTAGTCAAATAACATGTTTTTTTGACGATATATAATTGGGCTCTTCTCTTAGGTGCGAAATCAAGAGAGAAAGAGAGAGAGAGATAGAGACGGAGGGAGAGAGAGGAGAGAAAACGTTCCGTTCAAGCGGGTAACGTTGTTCTCGTGTTACTCTCCTCCCTAGTCGCTGTACGGGGAAGAAGGTAAAACGTTTTCTAGGGTTTTATTCTTGTCCCCAGGCTATGTGCGGTGAGAGATTGTAAACGTAGTTTATTTGAACTAGTGTTTAGTCTCTTTCCCAGCCACTGAATTTTTTATCTTTATATATGTTTTCTGTTTTTTGCTAGTATTAATGAGCTGCATTATACGACTGATTTCGCAATTACTACCTTTTAATGAAGGGTAGAATTGCGTGTTTCAGGTAGAAATCAGTAAAAGTTTCGATTTCAGTGAAATAAGTGCAAAACAGAAAATCGAAGTGATAAAGTGATATGCGCAAAGTGTTACAGTGTTGCGTACGAGGGTTCGTCTGTTCGTGCCTGTCGTTCACCTAGTCCGGGACCTCTTGCAAGCTCCCAAGCCCAGGGGAGAAGTAATGTCGAACGACTTATGGGTTCGTCAGGCCTTGATCAACGAACAGACGTTTCCCTCCGTGGTTTCGGGCGTATCTACCCAAGATCGCCCCACCCACACAAAGACGAGAGAGCCCATTTATTTCTCGTCTGCGGAAGAGGTTTCTCGTAAGAAACCATGGACCAAAGTCTCGCAGCTTATTAAGCGCAAGTCGGTCCCTTCCGCGCAAGTCCAACGGCCCAGTTGTAGCCACTGGGTTAGTTCGGACTCGCTGCAGTCTTCCGACGACTGCTCACCTCCTAAGAGAGGCAAAGCGGTACCGCATCAGGCAGTCACACCGTCTGTTGCCGCACCTGCTCCTGTAGACCCTAAGTGGTCTTTGCTGCAGACCATGCAGTCTCAGTTAACGTCATTGATGCGGGACTTTCGTGCGGAGAAGGTTGACACTGCACCAACCTCTAGCCTACAACCAACACGGTTGTGCGTCCTGTGGACGCTGAGGCGACCTTCTGCCGCACTCCAGCTGAGAGAGTCCCGCCACCCATGCGTTCCAGTGTACCCTGCCAGCCGCATGTTGACGTTCAGTAACGCACGGAACCTTCCGTTGACGTTCGCGAGGTACAACAACAGTCTAAGTTGTTTTGTTTTGACGCGGTGCGTCAACCTCCGCATTCTAGAGTTGTTTTGACTGCTCAGTATAGACAGTCAAAGCAGTCTCAAGTGAACACTGTATGTCCTCACGCACCTGTTGTGGTTGACAGTTCAGTTGTTGACAGTTCACAGACTGTCAAGTAGTTACATGACGTTGCCTTCTGGTCTGCTACTAATGCACCAGTGAGAGACTCACTGAGATAACCTAGCTTTTATCGGACAAGGTTCCTGTAGATGAGAAAGTGCTGTTCTCCCTCCTACTGATATTCCCTTGAGGACTCTGTCATTTGCAGAGGAGCCTTAAGCTGCTTAGCCTCCTATGGACTTTAATTAAATCATGATGATTTTTTAAGGATCTTCGTCCGGATCTTGTAACTGCTGCTCCTCGTTCGCCTAAACGTCAGAACTTACACTAGGCCTAGCTACTTCGAAGCCGTTGTTTTTAAGCTAGTGCTCTCTCGCTCTCCTAGAGAGCGTTACGTTGGCTAGGCGACTGGTTTTGCACCAGGAGGAGTTTTAGGGATACAGCCTTTGATTTCCCTTCTTTTAAACTGGCTTATAGAGCGAGAGTTTGATAGGACACAAGAGAAGTTCTCGGTTAGGGAGTTCATGCCTCTGCCCAGATAGACTTCTTAATTCTGGTAGACTCGCCCTGGCGCCTAGCCAGGAGACGCTCCAAGTTGTTTACAGGTCAACTTCTCAACTTTTGTCGAGCCTTTGAAGTTTTGCTGTACTATTATGTCACACATAACAAGGCTTTCAGGGATGGTAAATGGTTCCGCCTCAGTCGCTAACCCCGTCTGTTGCCACACCTGCTCCCGTAGACCCTAAATGGGCTTTGCTGCAAGACATGCAGGCCAAGCTTGCGTCCTTGATAGAGGACTTAAATGCGGAGAAGAACCTTCTGGCCAACAACCTTCCAACCGGTTGGTTGTGCGCCCTGTTGACGCTGAGGTAACCTACTCGCGTCTGCCAGTTGAGGTGGTTCCTCCTTCTGGCCAACAACCTTCCAACCGGTCGGTTGTGCGCCCTGTTGACGCTGAGGTAACCTACTCGCGTCTGCCAGTTGAGGTGGTTCCTCCACCGATGCGACCCAGTGTGGGTTGCCAGTCGCACGTTGACGATTAAGCGACGCTCGGAGGTGGTTGTTGACGTTCAGTGTGTCACTAGGAAGACGTTCAACGACCAGCAGAGGTGACTTGTTGTGACGCAGTGCGTCAACCTCAGCAACCCGGTAGGGTGTTGACTGCACAACCCAGACAGTCTAGACAGTTTCGGGTTGACGCTGTACTTCCTCGCGCACCCATGGTTGTTGACAGTTCACAGACTGTGCAGCAGTGCCATGATATTGCGTCAGGCTCCGTCACGCATCCACCAGTGCGACCGGATTCAGCGAGTTAGACGTTGCCCACTCCGTTTCCGTTTCCTCATCAGTTTCGGATGAGGAACCCTCTGATGAGGACGTTGCTGAACAAGACGATCAGCCCCCAGCCCTGCTATCCATCCAGAAGATGCTGAAGAAGGAACGCTGCCCAGTCAGGCTGTGGATGAGTCTGGTAGGGACACTGTCATCCGTGGATCAATTTGTGTCACTAGGAAGACTACACCTCCGTCCTCTTCTATACCATCTAGCTTTTCACTGGAAAAAGGACAAGACGCTAGAAGCGGTCTCGATCCCGGTTTCCGGAAAGATAAAGTCTTGTCTGACTTGGTGAAAGGACTATATCAACCTTAGAGAGGGTCTTCCCCTGACTGTTCAAACTCCCAACCACGTTCTCTTCTCGGACGCATCGGACGTAGGCTGGGGTGCGACATTAGACGGTAGGGAATGCTCGGGATTATGGAACTCGAGTCAAAGGACAATGCATTTCAACTGCAAGGAGCTACTGGCAGTACGTCTGACTTGGAAAAGCTTCAGGTCTCTCCTTCAAGGCAAAGTGGTGGAGGTGAACTCGGACAACACCATGGCTTTGGCGTACATCTCCAAGCAAGGAGGGACCTACTCTCTGACATTGTACGAGATTGCAAGGGACCTCCTCACCTGGTCAAAAGGTCTAGACATATCACTAGTAACGAGGTTCATCCAAGGCAACTTGAATGTCATGGCAGATTGTCTCAGTCGGAAGGGACAAATAATTCCAACAGAATGGACCCTCCACAAGGATGTATGCAAGAGACTTTGGGCCACCTGGGGCCAGCCAACCATAGATCTCTTCGCAACCTCGATGACCAAGAGGCTCCCAATATTTTGCTCACCAATCCCGGACCCAGCAGCAGTTCATATAGATGCCTTTCTACTAGATTGGTCACATCTAGATCTATATGCATTCCCTCCGTTCAAGATTGTCAACAAGGTACTGCAGAAGTTCGCCTCTCACGAAGGGACAAGGTTGACGCTAGTTGCTTCCCTCTGGCCCGCGAGAGAATGGTTCACCGAGGTACTTCGATGGCTAGTAGACGTTCCCAGAACACTTCCCCTAAGGGTGGACCTTCTACGTCAGCCACGCGTAAAGAAGGTACACCAAGGCCTCCACGCTCTTCGTCTGACTGCCTTCAGACTATCGAAAGACTCTCGAGAGCTAGAGGCTTTTCGAAGGAGGCAGCCAGAGCGATTGCTAGAGCAAGGAGAACATCCACCCTTAGAGTCTACCAGTCGAAGTGGGAAATCTTCCGAAACTGGTGCAAGTCAGTATCCGTATCCTCGACCAGTACCTCTGTAACTCAAATAACTGACTTTCTCTTATATCTGAGGAAAGAACGATCTCTTTCAGCTCCCACTATCAAGGGTTACAGAAGCATGTTGGCATCAGTCTTCCGTCACAGAGGCTTAGATCTTTCCAACAATAAAGATCTACAGGACCTCCTTAAGTCTTTGGAGACCACGAAGGAGCATCATTTGGTTACACCTGGTTGGAATTTAGACGAGGTACTAAGATTCCTTATGTCAGACAGGTTCGAACCGCTACAATCAGCCTCCCTGAAAGATCTCACCTTAAAGACTCTTTTCCTGATATGCTTAGCCACAGCTAAAAGAGTCAGTGAGATTCATGCCTTCAGCAAGAACATCGGATTCTCATCCGAAACGGCTACATGTTCTACAACTTGGTTTTCTAGCCAGACACGAGCTGCCTTCTCGGCCTTGACCAATATCGTTCGATATTCCAAACTTATCGTATGGTTGGAAATGAACTAGAAAGAGTCTTATGTCCTGTAAGAGCTCTTAAGTTCTATTTAAAAACCTTTACGAGGCCCGTCTGAAGCTTTATGGTGTTCAGTTAAGAATCCATCTTTGCCTATGTCAAAGAATGCTTTATCCTATTTTATCAGACTGTTAATACGAGAAGCTCATTCCCATCTGAATGAGGAAGACCAAGCTTGGCTGAAGGTAAGGACACACGAAGTTAGAGCTGTCGCAACTTCCGTGGCCTTTAAACAAAATAGATCTCTGCAAAGTATAATTGACGCAACCTATTGGAAAAGCAAATCAGTGTTCGCGTCTTTTTATCTTAAGAATGTCCAGTCTCTTTACGAGAACTGCTACACTCTGGGACCATTCGTAGCAACGAGTGCAGTAGTGGGTGAGGGCTCAACCACTACAATTCCCTAATTCCATAACCTTTTTAATCTTTCTCTTGAAATGTTTTATTATTGTTTTTGGGTTGTCCGGAAGGCTAAGAAGCCTTTCGCATCCTACTTGATTTGGCGGGTGGTCAAAGTCATTTCTTGAGAAGCGCCTAGATTAGAGGTTTTGATGAGGTCCTGTTGTATGGGTTGCAACCCTTGATACTTCAGATCCTAGGGGTCGCTCAGCATCCTAAGAGGATCGCGAGGCTCCGTAAGGAAGACGTACTTAAAAAGGCAGAGTAATTGTTCAAGTCGACTTCCTTACCAGGTACTTATTTATTTTATGTTTGTTATTTTGAATAACTGCTAAAATGAAATACAAAATACTTAGCTCATAATAATGTAAACATGTAATGCTGGTCTCTACCCACCCCCCTAGGTGTGAATCAGCTTATATGATCACCGGCTAAGTTTAATATTGAAAAATGTTATTTTTATTAATAAAATAAATTTTTGAATATACTTACCCGGTGATCATATATTAAAGGACCCTCCCTTCCTCCCCAATAGAGACCCAGTGGACCGAGGAGAAAATTGGTTCTTTGTTTACTTGGAGTACTAAGTACCTGCTCGACAGATGGCGCTGTTGATGTACACCCCCACCTGCATAGCGATCGCTGGCGTATTTTGACCGTAGGTTTTTCTGTCGAGCAACAGAGTTGCAGCTTATATGATCACCGGGTAAGTATATTCAAAAATTTATTTTATTAATAAAAATAACATTTTTATGTTTATTATAAATGGAAAGTTAATCGAAGAGGCCTAATAAAGGCGGTGAGATATAGAATATATAGAGGAAAATCTATAATTAATTTATAACGTGATAAGATAATTGCTAAAAGCCTAAACACACTTCCGTCTAAGGGAAGGGTCGGCCATTTAAAAGTCAAAGAAAGTCCATACTCTCTTTGTCATCAAAAATTAAATCTATCCAAAAACGAGTTCAAGATTTAAGATGAAGATAAAACACCTGCACTGCGAAAGCTCAAACCAAAATGAAGTACTTCACCAAATATGTTGAGAAAACTCCAGGTTATACAGCGAGTATTGATACGTCTTGTCGATACGTCGACAGAGAAGAAATTGAAGGTTTTGTTTACATCCGAAAGTGGTATCTGGCCGACAGTTGGCGCTGGTGGGCACACCCGCAACCTGCATAGCGATCGCTCGCAAGTTTTTTATGTATGTGTCTGTCGAGCAACAGAGTTGCATCTAGTATTATATATTCACCGGCTAAGTTAAATATTTAAAAATTTTTTTTGCTAAAGATCAGGAAAATTGTACTTTGATGGTTAAAGCATGATGACTAATAAGTAGATTCATTTAAATTATTGACGCACACTGCATTCTAATAAATATTGGTCTTCCTCTTTTCATTTGTTTTCAGTAGCAATTCTTAGCTTAGTACACATAAATACAAACAAAATTAATTAAGAAAGCATGTACGGTAAGTCATATGACATAAACACAGGTAAACTATCTGAATTTATAAAATTCATGTTTGGTTTTCAATTACACGGCTTTGAAACTGGTAGCACAAATCCTCTCAAAGAAAAAAAAATTCCACATATCGTCACCCTCATAAACTAACTGCTTTAGTCATTTTCTCCACTTGTTGGAAAATAATAAAAAAAAACCTTCTCATTTCCTAATTCTTTATATCATTGTGTTGAGCTTCAATTCACAAATTCTTCTGTTAAAAATTTGTGAATTGAAGCTCAAGATAATGATACAAAGAATTAGGAAATGAGAAGGATTTCTTTTGATTTCCCAACAAGTGGAGGAAATGACTTAGGCAGTTAGTTTATGAGGGTGATGATATACATAATTACCTGACAGTTAAGAGACTCACAGATGAAAAAGAGGGAAAAACAAACTATAATTGTTTGGTATTTAATGAAATAGGCACTCATGAAAAACTGAGGTATTATAAGATTTTTTGAGGTATAAGCACAGTAAGCATTGGAAATGATACAGAAAAAAAAAGGCTCTTTTATACTCGGCAAAAGTTGCTAACAGTTCTTTAACTAAAATCTTCAATAAAAAAAAACTTCTTATGGAACATGAATGAAAAAATAACTAATAGGTATAAAAGTCAACAATTTTGTGACCTAATTAAAGCCATTAATCATCACGATATGATATGGTAAACAATGATATAAGTACAGTATAAAATTAAGGATCACATTCTTTATCACAATATTGTACATGAATACTTGGTATGTTTATCTTTTTACATTAATACTCGATGCAAGAAAGTTAGGAGACTGAGATCTGTTAAACAAAATCCATAATGCATAAGATATCAGACTTAGGTATTAGTTATGTTCCCTGAGGTTTTGTATGATTATAAATGAATAAAACGTCTTCATCTGTACCATAACTTTTTCTAGCTTTATCGAGTCTACTAAATGCAATCGAACATATGTGATTCTTGAAAGAGGGATTTCTATAATAAACCAAATTTTTCTTCATGCTATACCCAATTAGGAGTATGTAGTGGCCCTGGTATGGCGGCGAGCAAGGAAGACACGATCGTAGCTGGGGCATAACTTTTGCGCATTTTTCACAAATTAGTAAATGAGCATTTGTGAGGAGGATGACAGGTCCATTATGGTATAGATGGCTGAGAATATTCGACAACGTAACACATCCTTGCTCTACGACAACTCCCTGACTGTTGGCCTCTCGAAAACGATCTAAAACTCTCTTTGCATCCTGTGCAATACCAAAGAAAAAAATTGAATTTTAGTAATATTTTTTTTTATTTATTTCTATACTCACCTGATGTACATACTGTATTGGTATGTAGCCCATGGCAGTTGCAAGGACATTGCTGAAAACCATTCAATACGATAATTATACAGTTACCTCCCTATTTGGAATGAAGACGAATAATGTGTTTACGACTAAAAATGGCGTACCTCATAATGCGTACAAAGAATATTTACTTTGACCCCGATGCTAACTCAATTTCTATGTTACTCATAAACTAAACAAAATTTCCCTTTTCTTCCATTCACATCTTGCCCACCAAAGTAATACTTGATGGTTAATGTTAAGTTAAATCAGTCTCAATGTCGAAACTAATACCCCATCTTCTTGACCTTATCAGTAGGTGGAGAGAAAGGCAACATTATATGAACATCAGGTGACTATAGAGATAAAAAAATGTATTATTAAAATTCAATTTACTTCCATGAACCTCTCCTGATGTTCATATTGCTGACTAACACACTCTGAAAGAGGTAGGTCATGAAGGAAAGAGAGAAAATTTAAAGTACTGTACTAAAGAAAATACACCAGACTCCCCTCTCAGCATAGTGCCTCGGCACTGAAACTGTTACAACTCGGATTATTCTAAACACTTCAAAGACTAATTAAATTCATCCATTAATAAAACAAAAAGAAAACCAAATTTTTAGAAAAAAAATCATCCCCAACAACTACAAATTTAATAGCCCCTAATTTGTGGCTATACAGTGGAACCTCTACACACGAACGTATCTACATCCGAATTTTCCAACATCCGAAGTAAAATTCAAGCAACTTTTTTACTCTACACCCAAATTTTATTTCGACACACGAAGTAAGCAATTTTTGTCGTACCGGTTGTATGGTTGTATCCGAATTTTTCTACACGCGAAGTACAATTCGAACACGTTCCTACTCTACACCCGAATGTTTTTTTCGACACCCGAAGTAAACAATACTCGTACGCGTAGTCGGTGCTTATAGCGCCTGAAGTCTTTTTTAACTTCCGCCGATAAAAGGCAGCACTTCAACCTTGGAGGGACCCTCAATTAGCGCGGCTTGGGTCAGTTCTCTGTGCTCGTCGGCTTCTTGCGGTTGTGCTCTGTGCGTTCTGCTATTAACTCTGTTTCAATCGTGATTTTTTACATGCATCCTTTAACGGTAATTTACGTAAAGTATGGGTCCTAAAAGGCTTAGTTTTGCCAGTGGTAGTGGTAGTGGTGAGAAAAGGAAGAAGGAAATGCTTTCTTTAGAAGTTAAGCAGGAAATTATTGAAAAACATGAGCGTGGCGTCCACGTGAGTGAAATTTCTAAAACAGTATGGCCGTAATATGTTGACGATCTCGACAAACCTTAAACAGAAGAAAGATATTAAAGCAGTGAAACCTTCTAAGGGGATCATCATAATTTCAAAACACCGTAGCCCTATCATAGAAGAGATGGAACGACTTCTGCTAGTGTGGATCAAGGACAGAGAGGTCGTTGGCGACACCATCACCGAGACCGTCATCTGCGAGAAGGCGCACGCCATCTTTACGGACTTGAAGGAGGAGAGCTCTTGGGGTGATGCTGGGGAGAGTTTAACCGAGCCTTCCTCAGATGATTTCAAGGCATCTCGTGGCTGGTTTGAGAAATTTAAGAAACGGTCCGGGATTCAATCAGTTGTTCGCCACGGAGAGGCTGCTAGTGCAGACACAAAGGCTGCAGCTGACTTTGTCAAGAACTTCGAAAAGATCATGCAGGAAGGAGACTACGTAGAGCAGCAAGTGTTTAATTGTGATGAAACCGGGCTGTTTTGGAAGAAGATGCCCAGTCGAACCTACATCACCGCCGAAGAGAAGAAATTGCCTGGGTATAAGCCAATGAAGGATCGGTTGACTCTTGCCATATGTGCCAACGCTAGCGGGGACTTTAAAGTCAAGCCCTTACTAGTTTACCATTCAGAGAACCCTAGGGCCTTTAAGGCACACAACGTCGATAAGGATCAGCTTCATGTTTTCTGGCGATCCAACTCGAAGGCCTGGGTTACAAGGAAATTCTTTGTGCAATGGGTTAACCAAGTTTTCGGCCCTTCTGTGAAGAAGTATCTTCATGAACAGAAATTGCCTTTAAAGTGCCTGCTATGCCTTGACAATGCACCCGCTCACCCGCCCCAGACTTGAAGATGATATCTTCGATGAATTTAAGTTCATAAAGATGCTGTATCTTCCACCGAATACCACCTCTATCCTCCAGCCCATGGACCAGCAAGTCATCTCTAATTTTAAGAAGCTGTACACCAAGCACTTATTTAAGCAGTGCTTTAATGTCACGCAACGCACCAACTCAACTTTGCGTGAATTTTGGAGGGGCCACTTCAACATCGTGCACTGCTTGAAGATCATAGATCAGGCTTGGGTGGGATTAACTCGACGGACCCTCAATTCTGCCTGGAAGCAGCTGTGGCCTGATGCAGTTTCTTCCCGAGATTTCGAAGGTTTTGACCCCGAACCTGATCCCGTGGTGGGTGCAGCGGAAGCCGTAGAGGAAATCGTCTCCCTTGGCAAGTCCATGGGTCTGGAGGTCGACGCAGATGACCTTACGGAACTCGTCGCCGAACATCACGACGAACTTACCACGGATGAGCTCAAGGAACTCCATGCTATGTCTGAGCACATGAGTGATGACGAGGAAGGGAGCGAGGAGGTAGAACATGTGTTAGGTTCGGCGCATATAAAAGAGGTGTTAGAAAATATCAAGATGTGGTCGACTTCATCGACAAATACCATCCAAAGAAATTGCAGGTTTGTCGTGTAGTTTCGCAGTTCGATGATGTTTGCCTAACTCACTTTTGAAACATTCTGAAAAGCCGTACCAAGCAATTATCTGTCGATAATTTCTTTAAAAAAACTGAGAAAAAAACTCGTGATGAATAGGATGTAAGCGATTCGAAGAAAATGGCAAAGAGTGAAGTGGAAGAAAGTGAAACAAAGAAAACAAAAAAGAGTGAAGCGAAAGAAATTCAGTCAATTTTAAGTGTAGAGAGTGAAAGTGATTAAAATTACGTAATCATCAAAAAGAAAAAAAGAAAATGTAAAAAAAAAATATAAAATATAAAAAAAAAAAAAAAATAAGCTAAGTTATGTTAAAGTTCACTTAGTGTAAGTTAGAATAAGTTACGGTAGTGTACGTTTATCGTAGTTAACCTCTCTACCTCCTCGCCGCCCATCCGTCTCCTCTCTGCGTAGCAAGACCAACAACACCTGCGCTGGAGTTTCTAAGGTAAAGTGACGCTAAAAACCCGTTTCTTATTTATCATTTTTTGCTAATTCTTCTTATTTACATGTCTATTATCTAATTTAGTGTGTTTTATTCTCATGGGAAAATTATGTGTAGTAGTTTATTAAGAAGTTATCATAGGTTTTTGGGCTCGACCACGGATTAATCCTATTTCAATGTATTCTTATGGGAAAATTCGTTTCGACATCCGAACATTTTCTACATCCGAAGTTGGTTCTGGAACGGATTAAATTCGTATATAGAGGTTCCACTGTACAGTAATTCTTTCCAAAGCAAGAATCCTAAAACATCTCAGCAATATAGCTGCACTTCTAACTCACAAATCTTTACTCTGACAGGTTCGAGTCCCACTCAAACTCATCAGTTTCTTTGATTGCTGAACCTCACCATCCATGTGACCTAAGGATGGTGGGTTTGGGGGAGCCTATAGGTCTATCTGCTGAGTCATCAGCAACCATTGCTAGGCCATCCTTGGTTCTAGCTTGGGCGATGATCATTTGTATGTATATATGGTCAGTCTCTAGAGCACTGTCCTGCTCGATAGGACAGTGTTACTGTCCCTTGCCTCTGCTATTCATGAACGGCCTTTAAACCTTTAAACGACATGTCCTGTCATAAAATTATAAATAAGTGGTTCTTTCTTGCTCCTACTTCAGCAAGTGGATGGATATTAAGATTATTGGGCTACCAACTTGCTCTTCTACCTCCTAATTCCAATCTAACAAATGCTCTGCAATACTTTGTTGATTGGAATATGGATAAGTAAAGGTTGGGTAATAGAAGATTCCAAAGTACTGTCGTTAAGAGTGCGAGACTCTAAGAGAATATCTAGACTACATTATATGTTGCGCACCATCAGAACCCTGGATCAATGATCAAATTTTGTTCTGTCAAATAACCACTGGACTAACTTCTGGCATGTAAAACTAAACTAAGCAGCCAACATCTTATCATGAAGCTCATTATCTAAACCAGGAAAATCATTAAAGACTGGGCCTATTTAAGGTCACCCATCTATGGTTAATTAGCCTAATCTCTCTGGATTTTACCCTTAACTAAAAGCTTGTTACTTTTACGAATGCATCTTATTTACACAAAACTGATTTTAGATCAAGTTGTCTACTGTAGATGCTACCAAGCCAGGAACTCTGGAGCAGACAGAAATATTCTGAGAATAAGTTATCTACAATTTAATTATTCTCAAAATAAATTCTTTGAATACATCACAAACCACGAGGGAAACACTAAAAACATTGCAGCGGTGGAAACAAATAACCAGTATCAAACGGTTGCTCATGAGCACCTTGTAAACACCAGTTGAATTTACCAGTTCTTGGCTACTTTTCTTGAGAAACAAGACTAGGGAGATATGTTACTTTAGGTTAATATTTGTAGAATATAAAATCTATGGTTTTCAAAATATTTAAAGGAGGAGTTCCCCACTGGTGTAATAAAAAATGTCTGTTGAGTATCCCGCGATGGAAGAGATTGATTTAGTTGACAGTAATCCCCAGATGTCACCTTGGTGGGCAACAAGTGTGGCCTCTTGAAGGGAAGAAAACAACTTTTTTTAGGTTTTTGAGGTAACGTTGGTACCGAGTAAGCTTCGGGGACAAAGCAATATGAACATCAGGGAAGGTTCATGGAAATAATATGACATCTATAAGTAATTGAAATTATAGTAGAGTATAAATATGCTTAAAGATGCAATTCTACATTAAATTAATCCAAGCATATGAAAATATTCATTTTCTGTCTAAAGATATAGTTTTCAGTAAGCACAACAAGAAACAATTTATTCTTCCATCACTTTCTTAGTATGTAGCAGAATAAATTCTAGGCAAAACTAAAAAAATTTAATACAATTTGTATTTTTCCGTTTTACAAACTTCCGAGTTATTTATATGGGCTTGCTCTTATGTAAATTCACTATGACCATAAAAAAAGAAAAGGCACCTAACTGGTAACTACATAACACCTCCAAGGCTGGTCAGCCTCATGAGCTACTGCGAGGCTGAGTCACTCTACTTACAGTCAAGATTTGTGAGGTGGATAAGGTGGGGCATTTGGATAAATGACTCGGGTTAGTGTAACTATAAAAATATAAAATATAAAACATAATTTGTAATTTGTTCCTACCCAGGTACAAATTTCCAAGTTATTTACAAAGGGGGTCTTCCTTGGGTGGGAGAAAGTCTCCATCAAATATGGGTCTCTGTTTTTCTCTATATTAATGATAGGTAACCACAAAAGGGGGAGCTTATATAAATATATGTATTATGCATATGACAATCAGACCAGCTTGTCCGGCTGGAAGCCTAGCGACCAGCTCAGAACTGGCATGGACACGGGAAATACGACTGTTTAATTAAACGAAGGCAGGGTAACTTTCATGAAGTTCGACAAATACGAGGTGAGAATAATTGGGAGAGTGATGGAAATGAAGGTACAGGGAACGAGAAGGAGAGGGAGACCAAAGCAAAGGTGGGTGGACGGTATCAAGGATGTTTGATCAAAGGGATTAAACGGTGATGAGGTGTGGGACAGAGGTAGATGGAGAAAGCTGACCAGAAACATCAACCTCACATAGAAGTGGGAAAAGATGTAGACAAAGAAGAAGAAGAAGAAGACAATCAGACCAGCTTGTAACAAGGCAGTGTCAATATATCATTCTCAATATCCTTGTCATTAACCTGACCTAACAAGAGTTAATACCTCCGTATGAACAGTAATCATGTCCCATAAATATGTCACAAAAGAAAAAGATATGTTATTTTTACTTATAAAAGAGTTCCTTCAATGAGTGTACTTCCTAGGTGCAACTGGCTAAAGGAGGAAGTGAAAAGCAACACATAGTCCACTTTTCATACCCTTTCAATGCAGAGAATAGCTAACATTGTGACAAAGGGTTCAGCACCCTGTATGAGGTTGATCTGGATCAGTTGTTGTGCTGCAACAAAAGGACCTAAAGAGAAGGTATCCAGGGATTTATGGGTACAATCCTTCAAGTAGTGGCCTGTGAAATTAGTCTGTCTTTTCAAGAACTCTGCACTAAGAACTTGAGCTACTGAATGGTTCTTACGGGACATCAAGGACGCAGCAAGACCACAAATGTCATAAGCTCTAGGAGGGTGGGTGGGGGCTAGCAACACTTCCCCTGAGGATTTTTAGGATTTAAGGATAACATCCCATAACCAAAAAGATTGTGTTATTGAAAATCTTCTTCTTCTAAGACCTTCTTAATGGCTCATACGCCGAGCATTTAAGAGACAAGAACTGTAGTGACATCCCACGATGGGGGTCTGAGTTCTCTAGGAGGACATGACTGCTTGAAGTTCTTCATCAGCATGAACAGTCCCCAAGAGGAGAAAATGTCCAAGCCTTTCAGTCTGAAGACTTAGCTCAAGACTGAGCAGTACAGTAGACTTTCACCACAGAGACTGAGAGGAGCTTTTCTCGACAAAGGTAGACAAAGAAATCGGCAATTAGTTGCAGAGAGGCTCTGACCAGAAAAGTAACCCATTTAAATTAGCTGCAGAAAATCTGAAAGATGTATCCAGATATCTCCAGTGCAGTACATACATACATATACCAAAGGCACTTCCCCCAATTTTGGGGGGTAGCCGACAACAAGAAACAAAACAAAAAGGGGTCATCGAGTTGTGGAACCTCTGCACTTGCAGTTGATAGAGAAGGGGTAGTTGCACTAATACCTTGACCAGGAGCATCAGCAAGTCCAGAAACCATTTGGCTTGTGCCCAATTGGGAACGACCAGGGTTAGCCTTACATTCAAAGTTACAACATCTTGTTGGGTATTCATTAAATCAGGCAAAAGGGAGAAAAAGCGAAAGTGTCAAGGTTATCCCATGGATGTTGGAACAAGTCTTCCAGAGCGACAGATGGATCTAGGACTAGTGAACAAAACACTTGTAGGTTCTTGTTCAGGCAAGTTGCAAACATGTCTATCATTGGGGAACTCCTACGACCAAGAAGCCTTTCTGCCACACAGGGAAATAGGGACCACTCTGTTCCCACTACAGTACCTACCCCCGACAGCTGAGAGAGTCCACTAGGACATTCCTCTTGTCTTGACTGTACCTTGCTGACAGCTCCACCGTGTTGTTGAATGCCCAAGTATGTGGTTGCTTTGCCAAGTCGCAAAGGGATTGGGACACTATCCTCCCTGCTTGTTGAAGTAGACTACTATGCACATACTCTTTTCTTGAAGAGGTTGTGGATGCAGCATAACATGGTCTTGGAACAGACGCATGGCCTTTCCTCAATCAAGAACCGACAGGACCACCCGAACCCAAGGATTTGGCTGCTGTTCCCTTTGAAGGGCCGGAGCCCTTGGAAGAAACAGCTTGGGTCAGGGAATCCTGTATAGCAGTCCTCCACAAATCCATCGCTGCCTGCACACGACTCTCTGGAAGCAGAGGCGCGGCTCCCAGCACCGACTGTGAGGCCCTGCACTCTCATCAGTCGGATAACTGCTTGTTGTAAAAGTAAATAAGTATAGTTAGCGAAAATAGAAAACATTTTTTTACAAATTTATTATGGGTAAAGAAAGTAATCTCCCTATTTACAGAACAAAGGTTTATATATAGTGTAAGAACAAATGGAAATTGCATAATGTATCTAGAGAATACAGCATGTACTTACTTTACATAAGACATTGTTGTAAAAACTCTCGGAAGAAAATCCAGGGTCGACACCTAAAGTAACGGTCACATATCGATGCTTAATACCAAATCTCTGGAGTAGGTAGGCCAGATCAATGCTCCATGTACTGAGAAAATAAGTTTGGCTATTACTTTCAGGTACATATCTATTCTCTTGTCATAAAAAGTACTGCTACATACAAATATATTACTCATGATTAACATATCTAATATTTTGTCATAAAATATACTGCTTCATAGAACTGCTTCATCATTAGTCCTCTTGTTATACAACTTTAACAACTGATTCCAGCTTGCACTGAAATTATATCCCCTAATTAAAGCACTTGGGTTTGTATGGCTGATATAAGGACAAATTACTTTTCAGACATTTTATACTGTATTACTGATCTTGATATTAACCTCTGGCATAGCATTTCAGTCAGTTCTTTATGAATGATGCATAAGATTTTTCATAATTCTGACTATCATTTTGCATTCGGATCTTCCCAGACTGCGCTATCCCGTACATAATACTATGTAGGCAGTTAATTCTAACTGTCTTACCTTTTCCTTCGTAAAGCTCAGCACTAAACAGTTTTCTAGAAGTTTTAATCCAACTTTGACCAGATTTTGAAATGATCTTCTTAATTGGGGTGTTGAATTGGTGGAACTACATAAGTTCAAACTTGCAGCCAATGTTTTGATGTTGAACAGGATGACATGAGTTTATTTTAACATTGTTACTGATCATAAGATATTCTATTTTTTTTTTTAATCATTACTTCTTATATAAATTTTATTTACTTATTTCCTTTTCTCATAAGGCTATTTTCCTTGTTGGAGCCCTTGGGCTTGTAGCAGTCTGATTTTCTAACTAGGGTTGTAGCTTAGCCAGTAAATAATAATACTAATCTTCCCTATACAGTATAATAAATAACAAGTGTCTGGCTATACAGTATACAGTATATGTACAGTAAATATACCTGTACAGTATACATATATTTCTTTTTTTTTCAGTCACGCTAAGCTCTCTCCATCCCTCAGGTAGGGGGAGAAAGCATAGTTATACCCTGGTGAGAGGGGGTGCATGTGTGCGCATTTTTCAGTCACGCTAAGCTCTCTCCATCCCTCAGGTAGGGGGAGAAAGCATAGTTATACCCTGGTGAGAGGGGGTGCATGTGTGCGCATTTTTCAGTCACGCTAAGCTCTCTCCATCCCTCAGGTAGGGGGAGAAAGCATAGTTATACCCTGGTGAGAGGGGGTGCATGTGTGCGCATTTTTCAGTCACGCTAAGCTCTCTCCATCCCTCAGGTAGGGGGAGAAAGCATAGTTATACCCTGGTGAGAGGGGGTGCATGTGTGCGCATTTTTCAGTCACGCTAAGCTCTCTCCATCCCTCAGGTAGGGGGAGAAAGCATAGTTATACCCTGGTGAGAGGGGGTGCATGTGTGCGCATTTTTCAGTCACGCTAAGCTCTCTCCATCCCTCAGGTAGGGGGAGAAAGCATAGTTATACCCTGGTGAGAGGGGGTGCATGTGTGTGCATTAATAATAAAATCATTTGAAATGTATTTTCAGTGAAAATAATGACAAAATTACTATATTGTACTTCCCAGATATTATGGGAAGAAATATCACAAACTTCCTGAGCACATGAAGAACAACTTACCACTTTAAATATGCATGGGTATCTATAAGTTATAGTGAAATGGAAAACATTCCTTTTTTGGGCTCAAGCCATGTCGTCCTGATGGAAGTTCCTAAAGGATAGCTTCCTTGGGTATATATAACTACGGCGATATTCCCAGAGAATTTACCTTAAGGCACCCAGAATTCTAACTCCTGAAGCGAATATCCCTAATAAAAGAACCAGGGATATCGTGAAATATCAGAGGACGTATTCTTGACACACCACATAGCAATCTGCACCCCGAACACAGTTAACACTTCAAAGGGGTCAACTGGCAAGAAAACGAAAAACGAGAAAGAAAGGAGAGCCGCTCGCAAGGTATCTCTCCTCTCCCGTTTTGTATTCCTTTTTGCGTAGCTCAACAACTCGGTGTTTTTTCTCGGTGTTTTTTCCCTGTGTTATCTCGCAATTCTTGGATTATTTCAACTTTATAATGCTTTCTCCAACTTCTTCTGCTTCTGATAAGTTGAGTTTTATTTCTTTTATGTATAAATGTAAGCTCTTGGTAATTTTGAAAATGATTTGATAGTGATATCGTTGTTACAAGAGCTGTTGCCTACCGGAGGCATCCTGGACGCTGTCGCTCACTATGCATGATTTATTTAGTTAGCCAGAGCGATGTTCCCGGCTGTTTTGCTTTAATAATTTTAGCTATTCAGCGTTACATAGGATTTCTTTACATAATGCTTTTAGTATTTTCGTTTTGGCGAATGATTTGCCGATTCTGGCCTACGCTAGACCTTGTAGCCTAGTCGTTTGGCCCTAGTACTTTCCTGCATGATATTCAGATTTCCTGGTGTTTTAAAATTTTACTGAAGCTTTAGGCAATTTTATACATTTAAGATTATGTTGAATTTCGGTGATTTAGGTAATCGATTCTCTTCGCGCCTAGGCTAGTTGTCTATGGGGCCATAGTATACTTTCTCACACTCTCCGGTTGCTCTCTTCTCTTCGGAGAATGTGTGCAATCCCTTTCCCTCTGTTTAAGCCTTGGGCTTAACCCTAATGGTTTATCTGAATTGACTTTAGATACAACTATATTGGGGTGTTCTGTTCCTTCCTGTTTCCAGTAAGTCTGGCTTCAGGAAGGGGGCAGGACATCAGAGTTCTTGGTCTGAGTCTTTTTCTGTCTAGCTTTGTGGTTGAGATTCCCTTGCTAGGCTGACAGCTGACAGCTGACATAGGAGGCTTAGCCTCCTTAGTTCACTTTCGAAGGTTTCTGTAGATGATTCCTTCATTTTGTGATCTAGCAGACTAGTCCAGTGTTGTTGGTCTTGGTGTGGAGGATGAGATCCTCTTTTTCTGTGAATAACAACGCCTTCCTTGCTTTGGTTACGAGGGAGTTGGCAAGTATTGCTGGCCTCCCTCCTCGGATCTCCCCTAGGCTAAGATGAGTTTTCTTGGCTGCGGGTGATTCATTATTAGAGCAAGGTTGGCAGGACCCTCTTTCCCCCTCTCCCCTTCTTTCCTTAGTGATGGCCTAGACATTGCATCCCTGTCTGTCATTCTACATCTGTACCTAGCATAGGTTAGGATGTGGAGTTGACTTAGTCCCTTGCCGGCCGGCAAGGGTCTTCTGCTTTGAGTGCTACTCGGAAATCCCTTGGACTCTCATCCATGTTTGTCTGTAGAGCCAGATGGCATTGGTCAGGAAGCCTGAAGTTATATTCTCCCCTTCCTTATGTGCACTCTTTCGGGTTGCCGGGCTATGAGGCAGTGCAGTCTCTTATCCCGGCATCCATTCTGTTTTTCTTCTAGTGTTTGTACCCTAGCCCAGCTGCCGGCCTAAGTGGCCGGCAGCCAGGCAGTTGGAAGTTCTCTGGTTCTTTTGCTGCCGGCCGGCATTGGTTGTATACCTTTGCCGGCCGGCTATAATATCACACCATAGTTCTGCGGGCCGCTACGATTAGTGGGCGGCAGCCGGGTACTATCGTTGTTTAGTTGCTGGCCGGCAGTCCCCTGCCGGCCAGCAATAGAAACACACCGAGGTTCTGCCGGCCGCTACATTAGAAGCTTCGTACCTGGGTAAGGGGCTTTCAGAAGAACACTTCTGGCCCCTATCTTCCAAGTGAGAAGATGAGGGCTTACCTTTTCCCCAAGGCGTCAGCGGAGGCAGTGATTCCTCAGCCTCAAGCGGAGATACCGTTGGTGCAGATCCCGGTGGATGCTGAAGTCGCGGACGCCCTGCAGGACATCCAGTTGGACGATACGATGTCGGAGGTGTCCGAGTGTTTGGAAAAAGACCTGCTGGCAGAAGACCAGGAAGAGGAGCAGGCTCCAGACAATGAGGAGGAAGAGTTCGACGAGGACCGGCTACTTCGGTTCAGGCCCCTGAACCTATTCCCTCAACATCGTCCTCTCACCCAGATGAGCTGGGAAAGACCCTTTCCTCCATCGTTGGAATGATCCAACAGATGCAGAGGGAAAATAATGAGAAGGCTGCTGCAATGAAGCTGGAGATGCGGAGACTTGCAGCATCACATGGGCCCCAGAAGAAGCTCAGTGTGAAAGACCTTCCCTTGTGCTCAGATGCCAACCCTTGGAGGTATGCCGAGCACATGCCTATGACGACGGGAAAGATCGTCATTTCGGAGAAGTTGGGCTCCGTCCTCCTTGAGGAGGTGGAATTCTGGCCCAGCAAAGAGTCGTATCCGGACTGTTATGTCCCTCTAAGGAAGGAACCAGCCTCAAAGGAAGAAACGGAGCCGAAGGAGGTCATAGTTTTTGACCATGCTAAGGCTAAAGTTTTGCTGTCAAGCTCGATGAAAGAGAGGGGCTTCACAAACTCAAAGGTACCTGCTTTGAGTAAGAAGCATCCTTCCTTTGTGTCCTCTCCTTCTAGAGCCTTCCCCTTTATGCAGAAAGGGTTTACGGCTGTGCTGAAAGCGATCGAGGCAGGTAAGCCATGCCCCTCCTTGGAGGAGTGTAAACCTCTGTCTTTGGCCCTACCCATGGACCACAAAGACTGAAAGGACGTCCATCTTACCTTCTCAGTCGGGAAGTTGGAGGCTGATATTGCCGGACGTCAGTTCGGTGAGAACCTCCCCAAGCTGTCTGACTTTCTTTTGCACAGGGAGCTTGAGACAAAAGAAAGACTTGCTGCCTCAATGTCTCATCAAACGACTCTGGAGACAATGGCAAGTGACCCCAAGGTCCATGAGATGTTTATGGTAGTAGCTAAGTCACATCTAGCCACAGTGACGAAGGACATTTATAGCATCGTCAAAGCTAGGAGGGCTTGTAGGGAGTTCGTGTTAGCCTCGGCTGCGGTGAGGCACGAGCCAAGGAAGCTAATCTCCTCCAGCATTTGGGGCAAAGACCTCTTCCCTAGTGAAGCGGTCAAGGAGGTTGTAGATAAGGCCGCCACGGAGAATAGAAACCTTCTCCAGAAGTGGGGCCTATCTCTCAAGAGAAAGTCTTCCCCGGATGAGGGTCCCCAACCAAAGAGGAAGACTAAGAAGACTAAGCTACCCTTTCGGCCAGCCAAACCATTCAGACAGCAGCAGCAACAACTTCCTATGCCTAAAGTGCCCCAGATGGTGGCACAAACCCCGACCACGTACCAGTGGGTACCCCAAGCCGTGTCTACGCAGTCTCCGGTATTTAACCCTGCGTTCGAAGGGCAGTCAACTACCTTTCGAGCGAAGCCTAGAGGAGCAGCCAGAGGTTCGTCTAGACGCCCCTCAAGGGGGAGGGGATTCAGGGGTGGTCGCGGTCAAGGAGGCAAGACCTCAGGGCAGCAGCAGCCAAAGTGAGATGATACCGGTAGGAGGAAGACTTCAGAATTTTCGGGATCGGTGGACCTTCGATCCCTGGGCCCACAGCCTACTCAAGAATGGACTGGGTTGGAGCTGGTACAGCACTCCACCCCCGTGCCATCGATTTTTCCAACACTCCAGGAGGAGGAGTACATTCAAGAACTCTTGGAGAAAAGAGTAATCCGAAGGGTAAAGTCCATCAAATTCCAAGGGAGGCTGTTTTGTGTTCACAAGATGGACTCAGAAAAACTCAGAGTCATTCTGGACTTGTCGCCACTCAACAAGTTCATAGTGAACTGCAAGTTCAAGATGCTAACACTGCAACACATAAGGACCTTACTGCCCAAGAGGGCATATACCGTCTCCATAGATTTGTCAGACGCCTATTGGCACGTTCCAATCAATCGCCAACTCTCCCCCTACCTAGGGTTCAACCTACATCGAAGACTCTACGCCTTCAGAGCCATGCCATTCGGGCTAAACATAGCCCCAAGGATCTTCACGAAGCTTGCGAGCGCAGCTCTCAAACAATTACCCCTAAAGGGAATCCAGGTGGTAGCCTACCTGGACGACTGGCTGGTGTGGGCAGCATCCAAGACAGAATGTTTGCAAGCTTCCCTACAGGTGATCCAGTTCCTAGAGCATCTAGGCTTCAAGATCAACAGAAAAAAGTCTTGGCTTTCTCCATCTCAAAAGTTCCAGTAGTTGGGAATCCACTGGGACCTAGTGTCACACCAACTCTCCATCCCGGCGAAGAAGAGGAAGGAGATAGCTGGTTCTGTCAAGAGACTTCTGGATTCCGAAAGAATAACAAGACGCGAACAGGAGAGAGTGCTGGGTTCTCTCCAGTTTGCCTCAGTAACAGACCCGGTGCTAAGAGTACAGCTAAAGGATGCAACCGGAGTTTGGAGAAGTTATGCATCAAACGCGCAAAGAGATCTGATAAGACCAGTACCGCTTCGTCTACGTACGCTTCTCAGGCCTTGGTCCCAGGTCAGGCAACTAAAGAAGTCGGTGCTTCTTCAGCCACCTCCCCCCCTCGTTGACTATTCATACAGACGCCTCGAAGGAGGGGTGGGGAGGTCATTCTCATCGGAAGAAGGCCCAAGGAACTTGGTCCAATCTATTCAAGACATTAAACATAAACTTTCTGGAAGCTATGGCAGTACTCCTTACCTTGAAGAAAGTCTCCCCTCATCGCTCGATCCACATAAGGTTGGTACTGGACAGCGAGGTGATTGTGAGATGCTTGAATCGACAAGGATCGAGGTCACCACCACTCAACCAGGTGATGTTGGCCATCTTTCGACTGGCGGAAAAGAAGAAGTGATACCTGTCGCAGTTCACCTTCAAGGAGTCCGCAATGTGACAGTAGACGCTCTATCCAGGTTCACACCGATAGAGTCGGAATGGTCCCTAGACGCAGGATCATTCTCCTTCATCTTGAGTCAAGTCCCAGAACTGCAGATAGACTACTTTGCGACGAAAGACAACAAGAAGTTACCCCTTTACGTGTCCCCGTACGAGGATCCCTTGGCGGAAGCAGTGGACGCGATGTCCCTCGACTGGAGCAGATGGTCCAGGATTTACCTGTTCCCTCCTCACAACCTTCTATTGAGGGTCCTCAATAAACTGAGATCTTTCAAGGGAGTAGCGGCTCACAAGTGGCCGAACAGCTGAAGTGTCTACCGTTACCAGATCCAGTTCTGACCCAGCGAATTCAGAAGTCAACTGTCTGCGCTTCATCACAGAAAACCCGGAACTTGCAGCTCATGATTTTCTCTCCCTAGCGGTGAGAAAACGTTTCGGGATTTCGAAAGACAGTATAGACTTCCTAGAGGAATATAAGTGCAAATTCACTAGAAGGCAATATGAGTCATCATGGAGAAAATGGGTGGCCTTTGTCAAGGCGAAGAATCCGCAAAAGATCTCAACGGACTTATGCTTATCTTTCTTCATCCACCTCCATGGTCAAGGGTTAGCAGCCAACACTATATCAACGTGTAAATCTGCTTTGACAAGACCCATTTTGTATGCCTTCCAGGTCGACCTCGCTAACGATATTTTTAATAAAATTCCGAAAGCCTGTGCTAGGCTCAGACCATTAGCACCTCCGAGGCCCATTTCATGGTCTCCGGATAGTTCTTCATTTCGCTTCGCTGTTGAACAATGAGGAGTGTGCTTTAAAGGATTTGACCAAAAAGTTATATTTCTATTTGCACTCGCTTCGGGGGCCATGGTTAGTGAAATTGTAGCCCTCTCGAGAGAGGAAGGTCGTGTTCAGTTCTTGGATGAGGGAGAACTGAACTTGTTTCCGGATCCTACGTTTCTCGCCAAGAACGAGTTACCCACCAACAGGTGGGGTCCCTGGAGAATCTGCCCTCTGAAAGAAGATGCATCTCTATGTCCAGTGGAATGCCTAAAGGTCTATCTTTGTAGAACTTCAGACTTCAGGGGTGGTCAACTATGCAGGGGAGAAACATCAGGCTCAAATTTATCCCTGAAACAACTTAGGGCAAAAATCACCTATTTTATTCGCAGAGCGGATCCAGACAGTACACCCGCAGGTCACGATCCGAGGAAAGTTGCCTCATCCTTAAATTTCTTCAATAGTATGGATTTCGAACATCTTCGCTCATACACTGGCTGGAAGTCTTCCAGAGTTTTCTTTCGTCACTATGCGAAGTGGAGCAACTAAAGAGGTCTGTGGTAGCAGTGGGTTGTGTCGTTAAACCTGCTGTTTAACTCTGCGAGGAACAGTGAATTTAATTGGGGACGATTAATTCCGGGGTGGGTGTGTAGTTACGAACTGTTCTACAAACCAAGTGTTAGGGCACGAGGGTGCCCACATTGACTGTTCCATATTTAAAGGTGAACCTAGCATAAGTGCAGTCATGTGTGCCAAGCGTTTCCAACGCTAATGTATCTGATTAGTAATACAGACTTTTATGATTTTGATACTTCGGTATGTTAAAAGTGGCGTTAATGTTTTCTTTCAGATAAACAAGTTTTCTGTTTACTATCATGCTTATGCTTATTTTTTGGTTATCCTCCTCTTATATATGTATAATTGTTGTTTAACCTGTTTTATTTTATTGTTTGTCAATAAACTAGTTCTTGTGAACCTTGCGTCTCCTTCGCCTGTGTCATTTTCTTGAAATGATTTAGCATTACGTTTACTATGTATATTTATCTGGGATAATTCTAATAGATTGTTCCTTTATGCAAGCATTTTTTCATTGGTTTATGCTTTCCCCTAGGGGGAGGACTCTATGTCCTAAGGGGAGGGTGGCGGATGTGCAAGTTTTCCTCCTACCCGGATATAAACCTTTGTCCAATCCAGTAATCGAACGGGGAACTGGTCGATATTTCATATTGACTCAGTGGTTCTTTACAAACTATGCTTTACATGATATAGAGTGAGACCACTATATTGGCTTGTCTGTTATTCATACATAGATACATGTACTCTTCGAAACTTTTCCAGAGTCTAGTATGACTCTTCCCTGTAGGGGGCAGGAAGCACTAACATGGTCTATGGTTAGATGAAAAGATGTATGACGGCAACATCTAAGGTCTCTAGGTCTAGTTGGCCGGGAAATACCTTCGGGGAGTACGGCACGTTTTGAGAATCCACAAATACAGTGATGCTCTGGTATACTTCCATCAGGACGACATGGCTTGAGCCCAAAAAACGGATTTTGAGCGAAGCGAAAAATCTATTTCTGGGCTTGAACCTGTGCCGCCCAGTGAATAAGCTCCTATTAGCACTTATTCTTAGGTAATTTACTGCTAAATATACCAGAGAAAAAATGTAAAGGAGTGCTAGGTTAACTAGCTCGCTCACCTATTGGTGTCGGTATAGAATTGGGCGTATAATCCAGAGGTCTCGCACTATTTAGATTCATCCACGACAAAGACCCCAATAGAGGAGAGCCGTTCAACCTCACTCGGCACCACCAACTCTGCATCCGCTCAGAACCCAACTCCTTTTTAGCACGCCTGTGTGGTAACCCGCTTGTTTGTGCTCTCGTGTTTTGCCTTATTTTTCGCTGGATTATGGCTTCTACATCGGTTTCCCAGGAGACACCGTCTAAGTTAAGTACCAAGCTATGTTTTGCTGTGTTTTGAGCAATCTAGATCGTTTAATATTTAAATTATAGGAGTTTATTCTCTTCGATCATCTCGGTCTTGCTCGATTCCGCTTACGGTTGGTACTCCTGTTTTGAGAGCTTTTAGTTTCACTCGCGGTGTTACTAAGTGTATTATTTTTATTATTAGTTTAAATTTTTATATGTTTTATTGTGGATATTCATTATTTAGCGTTTAGAACCCTTGTGGTTCATATTTAGGGCCGATATCAGGTTACGTATCGTAGATGGCTTGCCGACCTTCGTTACTGGGCGGCAATTTTTATTATATAAGCCATCAGGTTGTTGTCCTTTGGGATTTATTCATTATTTTGCATGCCTTGCCCTAATTTTTTATGTGTATATTTATATATTTTTCAACGCTATTACTTTTATAATGAATATTTGTGCTTATTACTCCGTATGATCTGTTTTGGTAGTGTTTGGGGATCGTCAGTTGGTAGCCCTGCTGCTCCGTATCACGTGATCCTCCCCCAAGCTCCCCCTCTCGCTAGGTTGGTGGCTAGGCTTCTCTCCCCCCTCCCCTAGGGGACCGTTGCCTTCCCTCCTTTTAGAGGGGGTAGTTCAGTGTTTATGGACTTTGTCCTCCGGGTGTCCCGGCGGTTTCGTCTCTGTCTAGACTGGTTGGCCACCGGTCAACAGAGTAGGATCCCGGTGCACCCTATTTTATATTCACCTATCACACTTTTATTATGTTATACGAAACCCTCCGGGTTCTGTTGGTGGTTCTTATCTACGGTTCCGCCCCCCTCTTAATTTATAACAGTTCCTATGATTATATATGACAGATCACTATCCCGGAGTTCCTATATGTATTGGTTTATGGATGTACTTTTATTTCCCGGTCCAGGGCTTAACCTCGCTCCGGGAAATCAGACACCATGTGTCTTAATTCTTTGTTGCATCCTTCTTTATGATCCCGGCTCGACCGGAATGGATAGCTATACTCTAGTCTTAAGTTAGACTTATGTTTAGGCCCGGGTCCTCCGGACCCGCCCCTACTTAAGAGTATTACAGTTAAGCTCTAGTCTTAAGTTAGACTTATGTTTAGTCCCGGGTCCTCCGGACCCGCCCCTACTTAAGAGAATTACAGTTTCTCATATACTATTCTTTTTATAGATGGTGCATTGTCAGACGACGGCCTGTGCGGCTGTTCTTCACCAGCCTTGTGGCCATACTGTGTGTAGATCTCACGCCCTCTGCGGAGTTCAGCTGGAAGACATCGTAGTCTGGCACCCTGATAATTGTATGGTCTGTTTTGACCTCATCACCACCCTCGGATCTGATTCGGTGAGTCCCGTTGGCTATGTTGTCTTTCTAATTATTTTACCTTTATTTGGTATACATACACTATTTAGTAAGATTTCTATGGTCTTGAAGGACCGCCGGGAATCTTCCTTTCTGTAATTCCCACTATTATTTCAGGCATCCCCGGAGCAGAAGACTGCGGCTCGGGCCACACTGAAAGTGTGGGTTGGGGGATTTGCCCGAAACGTGAAATCGAAACAGCCTTACGTCCTATCTGAAGACTACTGTGCTATGATCTACCCTAATGCCAAGTCTTCAGCCGCTGTGGCTAGGCATGTTGCGGCACCCATCATTGCCGACATTGATGCCACTATTGCGGGATTCATCGACCAGGAACAAGATCCGTTGGATGCCCCCGGAGATCTGGAAGACAATGTTGCCTCCTTGAACTTGGATGTGGAGCCTATGTTGTTGGATGATCCGGATGCAGGTAGGGTGGTAAGTGAGGCAGGTGTTACCGGCGCTGAGATTCCTATCCTCAGCCCCGCTCTTTCTTCTTCATCTGATCTCTCTTCTTTCCATGGTTTTTCTGGGGACCGTGATTCGTCTCACCGATCACACCCGGTTCCCCCCAAAGATAAGTCTATATCTAGAACTTTGCCAAAAGCTCGTAAGCCCCACAAGGCTTCCCATAGTTCCAAATCAAATACAAACCCGTCATCTAAGGCTTCCGGCTCCTCCTCTAAGTCTCACGACCCGGGAGTACAATCCGCCACTTCTGCTCCTAACCCGGGCCTTTCCGAATCAGCCATGCTTCGCATTGTGTCGGAGATGCAATCTAAGATTGTGTCGGAAATGCAGGCCAAGATGGACACGATGTTCTCTAACATTGGTCAGAGACTTGGGGCATTAGAGCATGGTGCTCCGGAGCGAGTTCAAAGCTCTCTCATCCCGGATGCCTCTAAGCTTCCGCCGTTTACCAAGAATAACCCTTGGCGCATGGCTCTTCATTCCCCATTCTCAGACGGGATGTTAACGTTGGAAGGTCTTGGTACTCGTCCACTAGAGGATTTTGAATTCTTTCCTCCTGGTCTCGCATTTCCATTTCATGGTTATGCCAGGCTTACCGAGGAAGCTCTGGTTCGGCTGGATAAGGTCCCCAAAGAGACCGTCATTTTCCCAAAGGAACAAGCCCAATCTGTTTGGGCTAGGTTTCTGAATGATATAGGTTGCACCAATACCATGTTGACGCCTCATAAAAGTTCTTTCACAATGTTCTTAATGGACAAGAATACCGTGACTCCATGCGTCAATAAGATTGCAGAGCTTGCTTTTCAATATGCTCTGGAGGAGAAGCCCTTGCCTCCCATCCGAGAGGTGGATCCGATCTCCCTCCTTCTTCCTTCAGGTAATGAGTGTTGGGACAATGTCCATACCACCTTTACTTCTGGCAAGCTAACAGCGGACTGTGCGTCAGTTATGTTTAGTGAACGGCTTCCCCGTCTCCCGGAATCCCTTATTAAACAGGAGTATGATTCCCGCCTACGTGTTGGTCGAACTTTGAACTTGGCCACGTCTACGGAGTCGATAGCCTTAACTTATGATACTGAGAGTATCTTTAAGTCTCTCAATAAGGCTACTTTGCAGTCGTTATATTTTGATTTATATGACTTTGCTCTTGCTAAACGTAGGTGCCGCAAACACGTCCTGGCTGAGGCGACTATTAGGCACGAGCCGAATAAACTTATCCGGTCCTCTTGTTGGGGTCCAAATCTTTTCCCTGAGGATCTTGTGGAGGAAGTCTTGGCAGAGGCTACTAGAGTTAATCAGAGCCTTAAAGCCCGTTGGGGTTTGACTCCTAAGCGGAAATATGATCCCGCAAGTTACCAAGCCCGGGGTAGGAAGAAGCTCCGCCCGTATACCTCCACTCAGTTCCGGCAACAGCAGAGTAGTTCGTCCGTTTTCCGGCAGCCTCTTCCTCCATCTCCTGCTGTTCCTGCACAGCCTTCCACCTCTCAGGCTCCTTCCTCGGACGACTACGTCACCGTTCTGCTCCCTAAGAGCCAGCTTCCCGGTGCCTCCACCACCTCTCCAGCCTTTAACCAATCTTATGAGGCTCAAGGCTCTTCCCAGGGTTATAACAGAGGTAGAGGCTACCACCGTGGTTCATACCAGAACAGAGGTAGAGGTAGATTCTTTCGCAAGGGAAAGAACTTCCGAGGCGGACGTGGAGGCAACTCCTCAAGCCAATACTGAGGTGCAGCGGGTAGGGGGGAGGCTTTATGCCTTCCGCAACAAATGGAGGTTCAGTCCCTGGGCTTTCAGTATCATCTCCAAGGGACTGGGGTGGAGTTGGATTCAAGGACCTCCTCCACCAAACAGATTTCATCAGCATTCCACTCCGGACCTAGTCGAATTTGTCCAGGACCTGTTACAAAAGAACGCCATACAAGAAACGAAACACCTGAAGTTTCAGGGTCGGCTGTTCAGTGTCCCGAAGAAGGATTCGGACAAGAGAAGAGTGATTCTAGACCTATCCCTTCTCAACTTGTCCATTCAATGCGACAAGTTTCGAATGCTTACCGTCTCGCAGGTGCGGACCTTACTTCCCCGTGGGGCCGTCACCACCTCTATCGATCTTACAGACGCCTATTATCACGTCCCGATAGCGAGACACTTCCGTCCGTATCTAGGCTTCCGCCTAGGAAACAAAAATTACTCCTTCAAGGTGATGCCTTTCGGGCTCAACATCGCCCCAAGGATCTTCACAAAGTTAGCAGAAGTTGCTGTTCAGGAACTCAGAAATCAAGGGATTCAAGTAGTAGCCTATCTGGACGACTGGCTCATTTGGTCAGACACCTCCCAAAATTGCCTAAAAGCCACTCACAGAGTCATCCAATACCTTCAATCTCTAGGCTTCCAGATCAACTTCAAGAAGTCCCGTCTTCTTCCGAAATCAAAGTTCCAATGGCTCGGCCTGCAATGGGATCTTATATCTCACACTCTGTGTCTTCCCAAACCCAAGAGGTTAGAGATTGCAATGAACACCAAACGCTTTCTCAAAGACAAAGTAAGTTCCAGACGACTCCAAGAGAGGATCCTAGGGTCCCTTCAATTTGCTTCAGTGACGGATCTGCTTCTGAAAGCAAAATTGAAAGATATCAATCGTGTCTGGCGTTCGAGGGCGAACCGGAAGCTCCGGGACAGGAAAGTCCGCCTTCCTCCCATTCTCCGGGAAAGACTTCTACCTTGGACAAGGGCCAACAATCTGTCAAAGTCAGTTCCCCTTCGATTTCCGCCTCCGAAGTTAATCATTCACACGGACGCATCCCTATCAGGTTGGGGAGGCTATTCTCAGCTCAGGAAAGTTAAAAGGTCTTTGGTCTCCCTTATTCCGCCAATTTCACATCAATGTGCTGGAGGCCATGGCAGTTCTTCTAACCCTGAAACGTCTCGCTCCATCCAAGAGACAACACCTTCGTCTGGTTCTCGACAGCGAAGTGGTGGTCCGCTGCCTCAACAGAGGCGGATCAAAATCAGGGCCTCTGAACCATGTTCTAGTAGCCATATTCTCCCTAGCAGCCTCGAACCATTGGCATCTTTCAGCTGTCCACCTGGCGGGAGTCCGGAACGTAGTTGCAGACGCCTTGTCCCGGACCTCCCCTCTAGAATCGGAATGGTCACTCGATCTAAAGTCATTCCGGTGGATTCTCTCTCGGGTTCCGGGTCTCCAAGTGGACCTCTTCGCCACGGAGTCCAACCACAAATTGAGAGTATATGTGGCTCCCAATCTAGACCCTCAGGCCTACGCCACAGACGCCATGTCACAGAATTGGGACATCTGGGAAAGGATTTATCTCTTTCCCCCGGTGAATCTTTTACTGAAAGTCCTAGACAAACTGAGATCCTTCAAGGGACGAGTAGCCTTGGTCGCACCCAACTGGCCCAAGAGCAATTGGTACCCTCTCCTGCGAGAGTTGAGACTACATCCTCACCCGATACCCAATCCGGTTCTGTCTCAGATAGTACAAACACGCGTTGTGTACGCTTTCTCAAACATTCAGAGCGCCCTAACTTTATGGACTTCATGAAGTTTGCGGCCATGCATGGTGCCAATATCGATCCTCAAAACACCCTGTTCCTAGAATCAGATAAACGGGATTCCACCATCCGCCAATATGATTCTGCGGTTAAAAAGTTGGCTAAATTTTTGATAGACTCAGACGTACACTGTATGAACTTGAACCTTACAGTCACTTTCTTTAGAACTTTATTAGAATCAGGTCTGGCAGCCAATACTATCACCACTATTAAATCTGCCTTGAAAAAGATCTTCCTAGTGGGTTTTAACATAGACTTAACCGACTCTTTGTTAGCTTCAATTCCGAAAGCCTGTGCCAGACTGAAACCGGTTACTCGTCCTACCCCGGTTACCTGGTTCCTTAATGATGTACTCAAATTGGCTTCTGATACCATTAACAGTTCTTGTGATTACATTCCCCTTCTCAGGAAAACACTTTTCCTGGTGAGTTTGGCTTCCGGGGCAAGAATTTCTGAACTGGCAGCTTTATCAAGAGACCCGGGTCATATTGAGTTCCTTCCTTCGGGAGAGGCCCTTCTTTCACCTAACAAATTCTTTTTAGCTAAGAACGAAGACCCTCAGAACAGATGGTCCTCCTGGAAAATTGTTCCCCTCACGCAAGATCCGTCTCTGTGCCCTGTTACTACTCTTAAGTCTTATTTATCCCGGACCTCCTCTAACTCCTCCGGGCCTCTATTCGTTAGAGAACAAGGCGGTACCATTACCATTAAAGGGATCAGGCAACAGATTTTGTATTTTATTAAACAAGCTAGCCCTGACTCTTTTCCTCTTGCACATGATATCAGAGCGGTTGCTACTTCGGTGAACTTTTTTCACCACATGAATTTTACGGATCTTTTCAGGTATACAGGGTGGAAGTCACCGTCAGTGTTCAAGAAACACTATCTTAAACATTTGGAAGCCCTTAAATTTCCTACAGTAGCTGCAGGGAGCGTAGTTACCCCCAGGTAACTCACATGTTAATTCCTTGTCATTTTATCTCTCCCCCTTACCTGCCTCATTTATACCCTATTTGTATTCGTTGGTTTCGCACCTGATTACTATTACTATATTTGTAAATTTTTGACTCCTGAGTATCTGTATATATCATCACTCACGGCATTATTATACCTTACCTTTTTTGTCAATTGTTCTACCAAGTGGATTTATGTTCTTTTTAAGATACCCTTAGAGCTGTTTTTGGCACTCATCTCTGATTAAAGTAACTTGTATTTTCCTTATGTTTATGTTTTTTCCTTTATTTTGCAAGTTTGGTGACATTTCTCTTGTATATATTCACTGGCCGGCACAGGTTCAAGCCCAGAAAAGGGATTTTGACGTAGGAAAAATCTATTTCTGGGCGAGGGACCTGTGCCGCCCAGTGAACCCTCCCAGCTCCTCTCCCTTGGAGTCCCCAAACTTTGGGTGCTAAGGAGTTGGGTTCTGAGCGGATGCAGAGTTGGTGGTGCCAAGTGAGGTTGAACGGCTCTCCTCTATTGGGGTCTTTGTCGTGGATGAATCTAAATAGTGCGGGACCTCTGGATTATACGCCCAATTCTATACCGACACCAATAGGTGAGCGAGCTAGTTAACCTAGCACTCCTTTACATTTTTTCTCTGGTATATTTAGCAGTAAATTACCTAAGAATAAGTGCTAATAGGAGCTTATTCACTGGGCGGCACAGGTCCCTCGCCCAGAAATAGATTTTTCCTACGTCAAAATCCCTTTTTTGGGTGAGATGGCCATGTCGTCCTGATGGACCCGCCCTTCCCTTTTCCTCTAAAAAGGGCTGTAGGTCCCCTCCCTACATACAGTATCTGTAGCACCTCGTGTATCGCTACAAGGAATACAGATGGCACCGTGAGCGGCACAATGCACGCTTACGAAACGGGAGAGGAGAGATACCTTGCGAGCGGCTCTCCTTTCTTTCTCGTTTTTCGTTTTCTTGCCAATTGACCCCTTCGAAGTGTTAACTCTGTTCGGGGTGCAGATTGCTGTGGCGTGTCAAGAATACGTCCTCTGATATTTCACAATATCCCTGGTTCTTTTATTAGGGATATTCGCTCCAGGAGTTAGAATTCTGGGTACCTTAAGGTAAATTCTCTGGGAATATCACCTTAGTTATATATACCCAAGGAAGCTACCCTTTAGGAACTTCCATCAGGACGACATGGCCATCTCACCCAAAATGATATTTTGATTATAAAATAAATTTTTGAATATACTTACCCGGTGAATATATAATAGCTGACGTCTCCGACGGCTCAACAGAATTCAAAAACTCGCGAGCGATCGCCATGAAAGTAGCGGGTGTGCCCACCAGCGCCAATTATCGGCCAGATACCGCATATACATGTAAACAGCTCCAGTTCTTCTCATCCCGCTGGGTCTCTATCGGGGAGGAAGGGGGGCCTTTAATTTATATATTCACCGGGTAAGTATATTCAAAAATTTATTTTATAATCAAAATATCATTTTTAAATATTAAACTTAGCCGGTGAATATATAATAGCTGATTCACACACATGGTGGTGGGTAGAGACCAGTATTAATACAGTTTACGGCGTATATGCTTAGAGTTTTTGACAGTTATATCATAACAAAACCCAAATAAATATAGGTACCTGGTAAGGAAGCTGACTCTAACGATTACTCTGCCTTGTTAGTCCGCTTTCCTCACGAAGCCCAGCCATCCTCTTAGGATGCTGAAAGACTCCCAGGAGCTGAAGTATCCAGGGCGACAACCCATACAACAGGACCTCATCAAAACCCTTAATCTGGGCGCTCTCAAGAAATGACATTTGACCACCCGCCAAATCAAAAAGGATGCGAAAGGCTTCTTAGCCTTCCGTACAACCCAATTAAAAACATTTCAAGAGAAGATTAAAAGGATATTGGAATTAAGGGAATGTAGTGGTAGAACCCTTACCCACTACTGCACTCGCTGCAACGAATGGACCCAGTGTGTAGCAGTCCTCATAAAGAGTCTGGACATCTTTTAAGTAAAATGACGCGAATACCGACTTGCTTCTCCAAACGGTCGCGTCCATGATACTTCGCAGAGATCTGTTTTGCTTAAAGGCCACAGAAGTTGCTATAGCTCTTACTTCGTGCGTCTTAACCTTAAGCAAGCAACGATCTTTTTCACTCAAGTGAGAATGAGCCTCTCGGATTAAAAATCTAATAAAATATGACAAAGCATTCTTTGACATAAGCAATGAAGGCTTCTTAACTGAGCACCACAAAGCCTCAGATCCACCTCGTAAGGATTTAGTGCGAGCTAAATAAAACTTCAGAGCTCTAACTGGACACAGCACTCTTTCAAGCTCGTTGCCTTCGATCCCTGACAGGCAAGGTATATCAAATGACTTAGGCCAAGGACGAGAAGGCAGTTCATTTTTGGCCAAGAAAACCAAACTGAAGTGAACATGTGGCTTTATCTGTAGCAAAAGCCGATGTTCCTACTGAAGGCATGGATCTCACTGACCCTTTTAGCCGAAGCCAAGCACACTACGAAAAGCGTCTTGAGGGTGAGATCCTTCAGGGAGGCTGAATGTAATGGCTCAAACCTGTCGGACATTAGGAACCTTAGGACCATGTCTAAGTTCCATCCAGGAGTTGCCATACGACGCTCCTTAGAGGTCTCGAAGGACTTAAGGAGATCTTGGAGATCTTGATTATTGGACAGATCTAAGCCTCTATGTCTGAACACAGACGCCAACATGCTCCTGTAGCCCTTAATAGTGGGCGCTGAGAGGGAGCGAACATTTCTCAGATGTAGGAGAAAGTCTGCAATTTGGGCTACAGAGATACTGGAAGAGGAAATGGATGATGACTTGCACCAGTCTCTAAAGACTTCCCACTTCGACTGATAGACCTTGATGGTAGATGCTCTCCTAGCTCTCGCAATCGTTCCGGCTGCCCCCTTCGAAAATCCTCGAGCTCTTGAGAGTCTTTCGATAGTCTGAAGGCAGTCAGACGAAGCGCGGGGAGGCTTTGATGAAGACTCCTTACGTGGGGCTGCCGTAAGAGATCCATCCTTAAAGGTAGACTCCTTGGAACGTCTACCAGCCATTGAAGTACCTCTGTTACTCACTCTCTCGCGGGCCAGAGTGGAGCAACCAATGTCAACCTGGTCCCTTCGTGAGAGGTGAACTTCTGCAGCACCTTGTCTAGGATCTTGAAAGGTGGAAAGGCATAAACGTCCAGGTGAGACCAGTCCAGCAGGAAAGCGTCTATGTGAGCTGCCTCTGGATCTGGAACTGGAAAGCAGTGAGTCGAGAGCCTCTTTGTCAGTGAGAGTAGCAAAAAGATCTATGGTGGGTAGACCCCATGTCATCCATAGCTTCTCGCACACAGTCTTATGCAACGTCCACACCATGGAGAAGACTTGTCCTCTTCTGCTGAGGCCGTCTGCCAAGACATTCATTTCTGCACAAATCTCGCCAAAGGAGAGATGTTACTGCCTTAAAAGGAGTTCCTTCTGATCCGTGGATCAAAGAACCGAGCCTTCCATACTGTCCAGTGGAGCTCCCTAACCCAAATCCGCTGCATCTGAAAACAACACATGGTTTGGGTTCTTGATCGCAAGAGAAAGACCTTCTCGAAGTCAGATGTTGCTGTCCCACCAAGTCAGACATGTCTAGACTGAGTTGGAGATTGGGAAAGATACTCACTAAGCCCTTCTCCTTGTTCCAATGTTTTAGGTGAAATAGGAAAGGGCATAGGTTGAGTCTCCCCAGAGAGATAAACTACTCCAGCGATGAAAGAGTTCCCACGAGGCTAGTTCAAACTCTTACAGAGCAACTGTTTTTCTCTTGCAAGTGAAGGACTTTTAACAGAGCTTGTTCCATTCTTGCGGGAGACGAAAAGGGCCGAAAAATCAGACACTGTATCTCCATTCCCAAAAAAAAAAATAGTCTGGGATGGGATACTGTAAGTTACGACTTCTCTACGTTCACTATGAGACCTAGCTCCTTGGTTAGGTCTAATGTCCATTAGAGGCTCTCCAGACAGCGATATAATGACGAACGCCCTGATTAGCCAGTCGTCAAAATAAAGGGAGGCTCTGAACCCTCAAAAAATGTAGAAAGCTTGCTATATTTTGCAAGGGCCTTGTGAAATGTTATTTTTATTAATAAAATAATTTTTTGAATATACTTACCCGGTGATCATATAAGCTGCAACTCTGTTGCTCGACAGAAAAACCTACAGTCAAAATACACCAGCGATCGCTATGCAGGTGGGGGTATACATCAACAGCGCCATCTGTCGAGCAGATACTTAGTACTCCAAGTAAACAAAGAACCAATTTTCTCCTCGAACCACTGGGTCTCTATTGGGGAGGAAGGGAGGGTCCTTTAATATATGATCACCGGGTAAGTATATTCAAAAATGTTATTTTCCTTAGTAAAATAAATTTTTGAATATACTTACCCGATGATCATGTAGCTGCAACTCTGTTGCCCGACAGAAAAAACCTAAGGTCGGGATACGCCAGCGATCGCTATACAGGTGGGGGTGTACAACAACAGCGCCATCTGTCGAGTAGGTACTCAGGTACTTCTTGTCAACAAGAACCAATTTTCTCCTCGGTCCACTGGGTCTCTATGGGGAGGAAGGGAGGGTCCTTTAATTCATGATCATCGGGTAAGTATATTCAAATATTTATTTTACTAAGGAAAATAACATTTTTCAATATTAATCTTACCCGATGATCATGTAGCTGATTCACACCCAGGGGGGTGGGTGGAGACCAGCATACATGTTAACATAAGAAGCTAAGTATCCCGTATTTCATTTTAGCAGTTATTCAAAATAACAAACATAAAATAAATAAGTACCTGGTAAGGAAGTCGACTTGAACCATTACTCTGCCTTTTTAAGTACGTCTTCCTTACTGAGCCTAGCGATCCTCTTAGGATGCTGAGCGACTCCTAGGTGCTGAAGTACGAAGGGCTGCAACCCATACTAAAGGACCTCATCACAACCTCTAATCTAGGCGCTTCTCAAGAAAGAATTTGACCACCCGCCAAATCAACCAGGATGCGAAAGGCTTCTTAGCCTTCCGTACAACCCAAAAACAACAATAAAAAGCATTTCAAGAGAAAGATTAAAAAAGGTTATGGGATTATGGGAATGTAGTGGTTGAGCCCTCACCTACTACTGCACTCGCTGCTACGAATGGTCCCAGGGTGTAGCAGTTCTCGTAAAGAGACTGGACATCTTTAAGGTAAAATGATGCGAACACTGACTTGCTTCTCCAATAGGTTGCATCCATTACACTCTGCAGAGAACGGTTCTGTTTGAAGGCCACTGAAGTAGCGACAGCTCTAACTTCATGTGTCCTTACCTTCAGCAAAGCATGGTCTTCCTCATTCAGATGAGAATGGGCTTCTCTAATCAAAAGCCTGATGTAATAAGAAACTGCGTTCTTAGACATCGGTAAAGAAGGTTTCTTAATAGAACACCATAAAGCTTCTGATTGTCCTCGTAATGGCTTTGTACGTCTTAAATAGTACTTAAGAGCTCTTACTGGGCATAGTACTCTCTCTTGTTCGTTTCCAACCAAATTGGACAGGCTTGGGATCTCGAACGATTTGGGCCAAGGACGAGAAGGAAGCTCGTTTTTAGCTAAAAAAACCAAGCTGTAAGGAACATGTAGCCGTTTCAGATGTAAAACCTATGTTCCTGCTGAAGGCGTGAATCTCACTGACTCTTTTAGCTGTTGCTAAGCAAACGAGGAAAAGAGTCTTCAAAGTGAGATCTTTAAAAGAGGCTGATTGAAGCGGTTCGAACCTTGCTGACATCAGGAACCTTAAAACCACGTCTAAGTTCCAACCTGGTGTGGCTAACCGACGCTCCTTTGAGGTCTCAAAAGACTTAAGGAGGTCCTGTAGATCTTTGTTGGTGGAAAGATCTAAGCCTCTGTGGCGGAAGACTGCTGCCAACATGCTTCTGTAACCTTTGATCGTAGGAGCTGATAGGGATCTTACATTCCTTAGATGTAAAAGGAAGTCAGCTATCTGCGTTACAGAGGTACTGGTTGAGGAAACTGAATTCGCCTTGCACCAGCTTCGGAAGACTTCCCATTTTGACTGGTAGACCTTGAGAGTGGATGTCCTCCTTGCTCTGGCAATCGCTCTGGCTGCCTCCTTCGAAAAGCCTCTAGCTCTTGAGAGTCTTTCGATAGTCTGAAGGCAGTCAGACGAAGAGCGTGGAGGCTTGGGTGTACCTTCTTTACGTGCGGCTGACGCAGAAGGTCCACTCTTAGAGGAAGAGTCCTGGGAACGTCTACTAGCCATTGCAGTACCTCAGTGAACCATTCTCTCGCGGGCCAGAGGGGAGCAACCAACGTCAACCGTGTCCCTTCGTGAGATGCAAACTTCTGCAGTACCTTGTTGACAATCTTGAACGGGGGGAACGCATACAGGTCTAGATGGGACCAATCCAGAAGAAAGGCATCTACGTGAACTGCTGCTGGGTCCGGAATCGGTGAGCAATAATTTGGGAGCCTCTTGGTCATCGAGGTAGCGAACAGATCTATGGTGGGGTGACCCCACAGGGCCCATAGTCTGCTGCAAACATTCTTGTGAAGGGTCCACTCTGTAGGGATGACCTGACCCTTCCGGCTGAGGCGGTCTGCCATGACATTCATGTCGCCTTGAATGAACCTCGTTACAAGCGATATCTTTCGATCTCTTGACCAGGTGAGGAGGTCCCTTGCGATCTCGAACAACTTCCTCGAATGAGTCCCTCCTTGCTTAGAGATGTACGCCAAGGCTGTAGTGTTGTCGGAGTTCACCTCCACCACCTTGCCTAGAAGGAGGGACTTGAAGCTTCTCAAGGCCAGATGAACTGCCAATAGCTCCTTGCAGTTGATGTGAAGTGCTCTTTGATCCGGATTCCACGTGCCCGAGCATTCCCGTCCGTCCAGTGTCGCACCCCAGCCCGTGTCCGATGCGTCCGAGAAGAGAAGGTGGTCGGGGGTCTGAACAGCCAATGGTAGACTTTCTTTGAGAAGAATGCTGTTCTTCCACCAAGTCAGCGCAGACTTCATCTCTTCGGATATAGGAACTGAGACCGCTTCTAGCGTCATGTCCTTTCTCCAGTGAGCAGCTAGATGATACTGAAGGGGTCGGAGGTGGAGTCTCCCTAACGCGATGAACTGGGCCAGCGATGACAGCGTCCCTGTTAGACTCATCCACTGTCTGACTGAACATCGGTTCCTTCTCAGCATGCTCTGGATGCATTCTTGGGCTTGACTGATTCTGGGGGCCGACGGAAAAGCCCGAAAAGCTCGACTCTGAATCTCCATACCTAGATAGACTATAGTTTGGGATGGGACGAGTTGGGACTTTTCTATATTGACCAGGAGACCCAATTCCTTGGTCAGATCCATAGTCCATTTGAGATTCTCCAGACAGCGACGACTTGACGCAGCTCTTAAAAGCCAGTCGTCCAAATAGAGGGAGGCTCTGATGTCTGCCAAATGCAGGAATTTGGCAATATTCCTCATCAGTTTGGTAAACACTAGAGGTGCCGTGCTCAGGCCAAAGCACAGGGCTTGGAACTGGTAAACGACCTTTCCAAAGACGAACCTTAGGAAAGGTTGGGAGTCTGGATGGACGGGGACGTGAAAGTACGCGTCTTTTAGGTCCAACGAGACCATCCAGTCTTCCTTCCTGACCGATGCTAGCACCGACTTCGTCGTCTCCATGGTGAACGTCTGCTTGGTGACAAAAGCATTGAGAGCACTGACGTCCAGCACCGGTCTCCACCCTCCTGTCCTCTTCGCTACTAAGAAGAGACGGTTGTAGAAGCCCGGGGATTGATGGTCCCGGACTATGACTACCGCTCCCTTTTGTAGCAAGAGAGACACCTCTTGCTGTAAAGCTAGCCTCTTGTCCTCCTCTTTGTACCTGGGAGAGAGGTTGATGGGAGTAGTTGCTAGAGGGGGCTTGCGCAAGAACGGAATCCTGTACCCCTCTCTTAGCAACTCCACAGACTGTGCGTCTGCACCCCTGTTCTCCCAAGCCTGCCAGTAGTTCTTGAGCCTGGCTCCCACTGCTGTCTGGAGAGGTAGGCAGTCAGACTCTGCCTTTTGAGGACTTGGAACCCTTCTTCTTTTTGCCACGTTGACTGTCGGCACGGGTACCTCCTCTGCTGGAGGTTCTGCCACGAAAGGGCGGGATGAACCTAGACGCTGGTGTGTCCATCCTAGGTCTAGGCACGGAAGGTAAAGCTGTGACTTTACGTGCGGATGACGCCACCAGGTCATGGGTATCCTTCTGGATCAACGAGGCAGCAATCCCCTTGATCAGCTCTTCCGGAAAGACACTTGGAAAGCGGAGCAAACATCAACTCCGACTTCTGACATGGTGTGATCCCCGCAGACAAGAAGGAGCAAAGGTGATCTCGCTTCTTAAGAACTCCAGACACGTACGAAGCCGCAAGCTCGCCAGATCCATCCCGAATTGCTTTATCCATGCATGACATGATGAGCATGGCAGAGTCCTTATCCGAAGGGGAGGTCTTTCTGCTTAACGCTCCCAAACACCAGTCCAGGAAGTTGAAGATCTCAAAAGCACGAAAAACTCCCTTCAACAGATGGTCCATGTCCGAGAAGGTCCAGCAAATCTTGGAGCGTCTCATAGCCAGCCTGCGGGGAGAGTCAACCAGACTTGAGAAGTCGCCCTGGGCAGAGGCAGGAACTCCCAAGCCGGGATCTTCTCCCGTGGCATACCAGACGCTATTTTTGGAAGCAAGCTTGGTCGGTGGAAAGATGAAGGCTGTCTTACCAAGTTGCTTCTTGGACTGCAACCACTCTCCCAGTACCCTTAAAGCTCTCTTGGATGAGCGCGCGAGTACGAGTTTCGTAAAGGCAGGAGCTGCTGACTGCATGCCTAAAGCGAACTCAGAGGGAGGTGAGCGCGGGGTTGCAGACACAAACTGGTCCGGATACAACTCCTTAAACAGGGCAAGGACTTTCCTAAAGTCTAAGGAGGGAGGCGTAGTCTTGGGTTCTTCTATGTCGGAGTGCGGATCGTCCAAATGCGCAGCTTCGTCGTCATCAGAGACTCCTTCATTCGAATGCTGAGGAGGAAGCGGCAAAGGAGGTGAAGAAAGCTGAACGGCTGAATCCGGCAGCACGGGTGCATGCGTAGCTGCACTGGAACCAACATCATGCCGCTGCTGGTCAGTCTGAGAGCTGGCAACAACAAAAGCGGAGTGATGGTGCGTGGTGGGGACTGCCGTGGGTTGCGGAGACTGCCGCATTGCGTCAAAACACGGCAGCTTGACAGCACCTTCCCACTGCTGATGCGGTAGCTCACGCATGTCAACGGAGGGTGCCGCATGTCGGCTAACGTCAACATGCGTCTGGCAGGGTCGACTGCGCATCGGTGGTGGAGCTCTCACAGGCGGAGTGTGGGAGCAGGCAGCCGCAGTATCTGCTGAGCGCACAACCGTGGCAGGTTGTAGGTTAACAGGTGCAGTGTCAACCTTCTCAGCACGATACTCCTGCATGAAGGAAGCAAGCTGAGACTGCATAGACTGCAGCATAGACCACTTAGGGTCTACCGTGGTTGGTGCGGCAACAGACGGAGTGATTGCCTGCTGCGGAACCACCCTACCTCTCTTGGGAGGTGTGCAGTCTTCGGAAGACTGCGGCGAGTCCGAACTGACCCAGTGGCTACACCTGGGCCGTTGGACTCGCTCGGAAGGGACCTTGCGCTTGAGAGGTCGTGAGACCTTGGTCCAACGTTTCTTCCTAGAAACTTCTTCCACAGACCAGGAATGAATGGGCTCACTCGTCTGTTTGTGGATGGGACGATCTCTGCAAGATACGTCCGCAACCACTGAGGGTACATCCGTACGCTGATCAAGGCCTGTCGAACCCTTTGGTCCTTCGACATTGCTTCTCCCCTGGGCTTGGGAGCTTGCAAGAGGTCCCGGACTGGGAGGACGACTGGCACGAACAGATGCACCCTCATGCGTAACACTGACACTGACACTTTTCACCACACTTGCACTCACTACACTTCCCACTGCACTTTTCTCTTTCAACTCTTTGACATCGGCCAAGAGTTGATTGCGGTCATTAGCTAATGACTCCACTCTGTCACCAAGAGCCTGAATGGCACGCATCATGTCCGCCATCGAGGGTTGAGCACTAGTAGCAGGGTCAGGAGTCACCACTACAGGGGAAGGAATAGGTTGAGGGGCATGGGGAGAGGAAAAATCAAAAGAGCGAGACGAACTCCTCCTGATCCTATCCTTCTCTAGCCTACGTGCATTCTTAAGGAATTCGTTAAAATCGAATTCCGAAAGCCCAGCGCATTCCTCACATCGATCTTCCAATTGACAGGATTTACCCCTACAATTGGAACAAACGGTGTGAGGATCTATAGAGGCCTTCGGAAGACGCCTAGAACAGTCCCTAGCGCTACACTGCCTGTACTTAGGGACTTGAGAATGGTCAGACATCTTGAATTAGCCAAGGGGGGAATCCAAAATCTATCAAAGTCGTCAACAATTAATCCAAAACTAATCAAAAAAGCTTGATAAGGTAATGATAATAACTCCTGTACAGCGAAAGCTAATATCTAGGGAGAATACATCACCAAAAAGCGTGAAATCAACTCCAGAAACAACAGCGTATCAAGTAGGTCTTGCCGGTGGCACGACAGAGGAAAAATTTGTTCTTGTTGACAAGAAGTACCTGAGTACCTACTCGACAGATGGCGCTGTTGTTGTACACCCCCACCTGTAGAGCGATCGCTGGCGTATCCCGACCTTAGGTTTTTTCTATCGGGCAACAGAGTTGCAGCTACATGATCATCGGGTAAGATTAATATTGAAAAATTTATTTTATTAATAAAAATAACATTTTTCAATATTAAACTTAGCCGGTGATCATATAAGCTGATTCACACCCAGGGGGGTGGGTAGAGACCAGCATTACATGTTTACATTATTATGAGCTAAGTATTTTGTATTTCATTTTAGCAGTTATTCAAAATAACAAACATAAAATAAATAAGTACCTGGTAAGGAAGTCGACTTGAACAATTACTCTGCCTTTTTAAGTACGTCTTCCTTACGGAGCCTCGCGATCCTCTTAGGATGCTGAGCGACCTCTAGGATCTGAAGTATCAAGGGTTGCAACCCATACAACAGGACCTCATCAAAACCTCTAATCTAGGCGCTTCTCAAGAAATGACTTTGACCACCCGCCAAATCAAGTAGGATGCGAAAGGCTTCTTAGCCTTCCGGACAACCCAAAAACAATAATAAAACATTTCAAGAGAAAGATTAAAAAGGTTATGGAATTAGGGAATTGTAGTGGTTGAGCCCTCACCACTACTGCACTCGTTGCTACGAATGGTCCCAGAGTGTAGCAGTTCTCGTAAAGAGACTGGACATTCTTAAGATAAAAAGACGCGAACACTGATTTGCTTTTCCAATAGGTTGCGTCGATTATACTTTGCAGAGATCTATTTTGTTTAAAGGCCACGGAAGTTGCGACAGCTCTAACTTCGTGTGTCCTTACCTTCAGCAAAGCTTGGTCTTCCTCATTCAGATGGGAATGAGCTTCTCGTATTAACAGTCTGATAAAATAGGATAAAGCATTCTTTGACATAGGCAAAGATGGATTCTTAACTGAACACCATAAAGCTTCAGACGGGCCTCGTAAAGGTTTTTAAATAGAACTTAAGAGCTCTTACAGGACATAAGACTCTTTCTAGTTCATTTCCAACCATACGATAAGTTTGGAATATCGAACGATATTGGTCAAGGCCGAGAAGGCAGCTCGTGTTTGTCTAGAAAACCAAGTTGTAGAACATGTAGCCGTTTCGGATGAGAATCCGATGTTCTTGCTGAAGGCATGAATCTCACTGACTCTTTTAGCTGTGGCTAAGCATACCAGGAAAAGAGTCTTTAAGGTGAGATCTTTCAGGGAGGCTGATTGTAGCGGTTCGAACCTGTCTGACATAAGGAATCTTAGTACCAAGTCTAAATTCCAATCAGGTGTAACCAAACGACGCTCCTTCGTGGTCTCAAAAGACTTAAGGAGGTCCTGTAGATCTTTATTGTTGGAAAGATCTAAGCCTCTGTGACGGAAGACTGATGCCAACATGCTTCTGTAACCCTTGATAGTGGGAGCTGAAAGAGATCGTTCTTTCCTCAGATATAAGAGGAAGTCAGCTATTTGAGTTACAGAGGTACTGGTCGAGGATACGGATACTGACTTGCACCAGTTTCGGAAGATTTCCCACTTCGATTGGTAGACTCTAAGGGTGGATGTTCTCCTTGCTCTAGCAATCGCTCTGGCTGCCTCCTTCGAAAAGCCTCTAGCTCTCGAGAGTCTTTCGATAGTCTGAAGGCAGTCAGACGAAGAGCGTGGAGGCCTTGGTGTACCTTCTTTACGCGTGGCTGACGTAGAAGGTCCACCTTTAGGGGAAGTGTTCTGGGAACGTCTACTAGCCATCGAAGTACCTCGGTGAACCATTCTCTCGCGGGCCAGAGGGAAGCAACTAGCGTCAACCTTGTCCCTTCGTGAGAGGCGAACTTCTGCAGTACCTTGTTGACAATCTTGAACGGAGGGAATGCATATAGATCTAGATGTGACCAATCTAGTAGAAAAGCATCTATATGAACTGCTGCTGGGTCCGGGATTGGTGAGCAAAATATTGGGAGCCTCTTGGTCATCGAGGTTGCGAAGAGATCTATGGTTGGCTGGCCCCAGGTGGCCCAAAGTCTCTTGCATACATCCTTGTGGAGGGTCCATTCTGTTGGAATTATTTGTCCCTTCCGACTGAGACAATCTGCCATGACATTCAAGTTGCCTTGGATGAACCTCGTTACTAGTGATATGTCTAGACCTTTTGACCAGGTGAGGAGGTCCCTTGCGATCTCGTACAATGTCAGAGAGTAGGTCCCTCCTTGCTTGAAGATGTACGCCAAAGCCGTGGTGTTGTCCGAGTTAACCTCCACCACTTTGCCTTGAAGGAGAGACCTGAAGCTTTTCCAGGTCAGACGTACTGCCAGTAGCTCCTTGCAGTTGAAATGCATTGTCCTTTGACTCGAATTCCATAATCCCGAGCATTCCCTACCGTCTAATGTCGCACCCCAGCCTACGTCCGATGCGTCCGAGAAGAGAACGTGGTTGGGAGTCTGAACAGTCAGGGGAAGACCCTCTCTAAGGTTGATATAGTCCTTTCACCAAGTCAGACAAGACTTTATCTTTCCGGAAACCGGGATCGAGACCGCTTCTAGCGTCTTGTCCTTTTTCCAGTGAAAAGCTAGATGGTAAAGAAGAGGACGGAGGTGTAGTCTTCCTAGTGACACAAATTGGTCCACGGATGACAGTGTCCCTACCAGACTCATCCACAGCCTGACTGGACAGCGTTCCTTCTTCAGCATCTTCTGGATGGATAGCAGGGCTGGGGGCTGATCGTCTTGTTCAGCAACGTCCTCATCAGAGGGTTCCTCATCCGAAACTGATGAGGAAACGGCAACGGAGTGGGCAACGTCTGACTCGCTGAATCCGGTCGCACTGGTGGATGTGTGACGGAGCCGGACGCAATATCATGGAACTGCTGCACAGTCTGTGAACTGTCAACAACCATGGGTGCGCGAGGAAGCACAGCGTCAACCCGATACTGTCTAGACCGTCTGGGTTGTGCAGTCAACACCCTACCGGGTTGCTGAGGTTGACGCACTGCGTCAAAAGAAGTCACCTCTGCTGGTTGTTGAACGTCCTGAACGTCAACAACCACCTCCGAGCGTCGCTTAACGTCAACGTGCGGCTGCCAACCCACACTGGGTCGCATCGGTGGAGGAACCACCTCAACTGGCAGACGCGAGTAGGTTACCTCAGCGTCAACAGGGCGCACAACCGACCGGTTGGAAGGTTGTTGGCCAGAAGGAGGAACCACCTCAACTGGCAGACGCGAGTAGGTTACCTCAGCGTCAACAGGGCGCACAACCAACCGGTTGGAAGGTTGTTGGCCAGAAGGTTCTTCTCCGCATTTAAGTCCTCTATCAAGGACGCAAGCTTGGACTGCATGTCTTGCAGCAAAGCCCATTTAGGGTCTACGGGAGCAGGTGTGGCAACAGACGGGGTTAGCGACTGAGGCGGAACCATTTACCATCCCTGAAAGCCTTGTTATGTGTGACATAATAGTACAGCAAAACTTCAAAGGCTCGACAAAAGTTGAGAAGTTGACCTGTAAACAACTTGGAGCGTCTCCTGGCTAGGCGCCAGGGCGAGTCTACCAGAATTGAGAAGTCTATCTGGGCAGAGGCATGAACTCCCAAGCCGAGAACTTCTCTCGTGTCCTATCAGACTCTCGCTCTATAAGCCAGTTTAAAAGAAGGGAAATCAAAAGCTGTATCCCTAAAACTCCTCCTGGTGCAAAAACCAGTCGCCTAGCCAACATAACGCTCTCTAGGAGAGCGAGAGAGCACTAGCTTAAAAACAACGGCTTCGAAGTAGCTAGGCCTAGTGTCAGTTCTGACGTTTAGGCGAACGAGGAGCAGCAGTTACAAGATCCGGACGAAGATCCTTAAAAAATCATCATGATTTAATTAAAGTCCATAGGAGGCTAAGCAGCTTAAGGCTCCTCTCCAAATGACAGAGTCCTCAAGGGAATATCAGTAGGAGGGAGAACAGCACTTTCTCATCTACAGGAACCTTGTCCGATAAAAGCTAGGTTATCTCAGTGAGTCTCTCACTGGTGCATTAGTAGCAGACCAGAAGGCAACGTCATGTAACTGCTTGACAGTCTGTGAACTGTCAACAACTGAACTGTCAACCACAACAGGTGCGTGAGGACATACAGTGTTCACTCGAGACTGCTTTGACTGTCTATACTGAGCAGTCAAAACAACTCTAGAATGCGGAGGTTGACGCACCGCGTCAAAACAAAACAACTTAGACTGTTGTTGTACCTCGCGAACGTCAACGGAAGGTTCCGTGCGTTACTGAACGTCAACATGCGGCTGGCAGGGTACACTGGAACGCATGGGTGGCGGGACTCTCTCAGCTGGAGTGCGGCAGAAGGTCGCCTCAGCGTCCACAGGACGCACAACCGTGTTGGTTGTAGGCTAGGGGTTGGAGCAGTGTCAACCTTCTCCGCACGAAAGTCCCGCATCAATGACGTTAACTGAGACTGCATGGTCTGCAGCAAAGACCACTTAGGGTCTACAGGAGCAGGTGCAGCAACAGACGGTGTGACTGCCTGATGCGGTACCGCTTTGCCTCTCTTAGGAGGTGAGCAGTCGTCGGAAGACTGCAGCGAGTCCGAACTGACCCAGTGGCTACAACTGGGCCGTTGGACTTGCGCGGAAGGGACCGACTTGCGCTTAATAAGCTGCGAGACCTTGGTCCATGGTTTCTTACGAGAAACCTCTTCCGCAGACGAGAAATAAATGGGCTCTCTCGTCTTTGTGTGGGTGGGGCGATCTTGGGTAGATACGCCCGAAACCACGGAGGGAAACGTCTGTTCGTTGATCAAGGCCTGACGAACCCATAAGTCGTTCGACATTACTTCTCCCCTGGGCTTGGGAGCTTGCAAGAGGTCCCGGACTAGGTGAACGACAGGCACGAACAGACAAACCCTCGGACGCAACACTGTAACACTTTGCGCATATCACTTTATCACTTCGATTTTCTGTTTTGCACTTATTTCACTGAAATCAAAACTTTTACTGATTTCTACCTGAAACACGCAATTCTACCCTCATTAAAAGGTAGTAATTGCGAAATCAGTCGTATAATGCAGCTCATTAATACTAGCAAAAAACAGAAAACATATATAAAGATAAAGAATTCAGTGGCTGGGAAAGAGACTAAACACTAGTTCAAATAAACTACGTTTACAATCTCTCACCGCACATAGCCTGGGGACAAGAATAAAACCCTAGAAACGTTTTACATTCTTCCCCGTACAGCGACTAGGGACGAGAGTAACACGAGAAAAACGTTACCCGCTTGAACGGAACGTTTTCTCTCCTCTCTCTCCCTCCGTCTCTATCTCTCTCTCTCTTTCTCTATTGATTTCGCACCTAAGAGAAGAGCCCAATTATATATCGTCAAAAAAACATGTTATTTGACTAAAGGAAAAAACTGAAAGGTTTTCCACATAAAAAGTTCCTTTAAATTAGAATTTAAAACATTTAAGCTAAGAAAGAATGAACAAAACGTCAGAATCGGTTTACTCTTACTGCAAAGTGAAACCGTGATACACTCTCTCTCTATCGTAACGATAGAGCGCATGTTGAACGTCCTGAACGTCAAATACTGCGTAGCATAAAAAACTAAACGTAAGATCATCTTTGAAAACAGTACGAAGACTATCAAAGAAATTCTTTCATAAAACATTAAATTTAAAAAGTTTTAAATTCTTTAAAGGCTAAATACGATATAACGGGCTCAACGTTGATTAACTTTGGTTCCAAGTTAGGACCGCCTACTATCAGGAAAGGTCGCATATAAACAAAACATAAAAATTTATTTTTATATGTTTATAATAAATGGAAAGTTAATCGAAGAGGCCTAATAAAGGCAGAGAGATATAAAATATATAGATCTATAACGTGTTAAGCAAAATTACTAAAAACCTAAACACACTTCCGTCTAAGGGAAGGGTCGGCCATTTAAAAGTGAAAGAGAGTCCATACTCTCTTTGTCACCCTAATTAAATCTATCCAAAACGAGTTCAAGTTTTGAGATGAAGATAAAACACCTGCATAGCGAAAGCTCAAAACTAGAATAGTGTACTTCACCAAATAGTTGTGAAAACAAATCCAGTTAGTAACAGCGTATTAGTAGGTCTTGCCGGTAGCCCGACAGAGAGAAAATTGGTTCTTTGTTTACTTGGAGTACTAAGTACCTGCTCGACAGATGGCGCTGTTGATGTACACCCCCACCTGCATAGCGATCGCTGGCGTATTTTGACCGTAGGTTTTTCTGTCGAGCAACAGAGTTGCAGCTTATATGATCACCGGCTAAGTTTAATATTGAAAAAACAAGAGGAGCAGGAATGAGGTCGGAGTACAGTGCTCGACAGTGGTACATTACTTTCCCGTCCACAAACCTCAGATGTAGTTGAAAGTTTGGATGAATCAGGATGTGGAAGTATGCATCCTGAAGGTCGAGAGAGACCATCCAGTCGCCTTCCCTTAATGCTGTCAAGACAGCTTGGTAGTCTTCATCGTGAAGTTTGTCTTGACAATGAACACATTGAGCGCACTTACATCTTAAGTACTCCTGCAGTGAACGTGGCTGCCAGATCATTGGAGCCATCCCTGATAGTCTTGTTCCTGCAGAGAACGTGGCTGTCAGATCATTGGAGCCATCCCTGATAGCCTTGTTTATGCATAACATAATTGTACAGCAAAACTTCAAACGCTCGAAAAACTCCTAACAGGAGATGGTCTAGCTCTGAAGCCGACCATAAAATCTTGGAGCGTCTCATGGCCAGGCTCCGGGGAGAGTCTATGAGGCTTGAGAAGTCTCTCTGGGCAGAGGCAGGAACTCCCAAGCCGAGAACTTCTCCCGTGTCATACCAGACGCTCGCTCTATAAGCCAGTTTAAAAGGAGGGAAAGCAAAGGCTGTCTCCCCCAAACTCCTCCTGGTGATCAACCAGTCGCCTAGCAAACGTAAAGCTCTCTTAGAAGAGCGAGAGAGCACTAGCTTAGAAAACAACGGCTTCGAAGTAGCTAGGCCTAGTGTAAACTCTGACGTTTAGGCGAATGAGGAGCAGCAGTTACAAAATGGTCCGGACAAAGATCCTCAAAAATCAGCATGATTTATTTAAAGTCCATAGAGGGCTGAGCAGCTTTAGGCTCCTCTCCGTCTGACAGAGTCCCCAAGGGAATATCAGTAGGAGGGGGATCAGCAACTTCCTCATCTGAAGGAACCTCGTTCGACAATTGCCGAGTCTCAAGCAAGGGAGAGACCTGCCGTGGTGGCAATGCTTGACAAGCAGAATCCACACGCAAAGGAGCATCAGTAGCAGTCAAGGATGCTACGTCATGTAACTGCTTAAAGGACTGACCAGCAACAACAACAGGTGCGGGAGGACGCTCGACGTCAAGTCGAGATTGCCTTGACTGCCTAGATAGAGCAGTTAAAACAACTCTTGACTGCGGTGCTAGACGTTCAACGTCAAAACAAGGCAACTGAGCTGGTTGGCGAATGTCCTGAACGTCAACACGAGACTGCGGCAGCGGCTGAACGTCAACACGAGGCTGCGGCAGCGGCTGAAAGTCAACACGGGACAGCAGCGAGTGAGGATCCAAGTCACGTGACTGACGTGACAAACTACCGACATCACGTTTCATAACGTCAAAAGGACGAGTAAATGCTCATTTGGGCGGCTGACGGCCAGAGTCTCGTTTAGTGTAACGGCGACTCGAAAGCGAAGGTTCATCGTGAACCTGCTCAACGTCATACTTCTCCATAAGGGAGGCAAGCTTAGTCTGCATGTCCTGCAGGACAACCCATTTAGGATCAACAAGAGTCGGAACGGGCCGAGACGACGGTAACGTCTGTGTTGGCAAAACATTGCCTTTACCGCGACCCTCGGACCCCGTGTTACGCTTGCGTTTAATAGGCGAACCGTCTTCCGACGACTGCAAAGGGTCAGAGCTGTCCCCATGGCTACAGCCAGGACGCTGGACCTGTCCTGAAGGGACTGACTTCCGCTTTAAGGGTCTAGAAACTTTGCTCCAAGGTTTCTTTTGCGAGAAGCCTTCGGATGACAAGGAGAAAAACAGCCTCACTCGTCTTATGGTAGGGGCGATCTTGCTAGACACGCCCGATACCATAGAGGGAACGTTTGTTCGTTGGTTAAAGCCTCTCATCCCCATAAGTCCTACGACATTACTTCTCCCTGGTAGCATGGGAGCCTGAAAGAGGTCTCGGACTAGGTGAACGACAAGCACGAACAGACGAACCCTCGGTCGCAACACTAAAAAACACTTTGCGGAATTATCACTTTATCACTACGATTTTCTGTTTTTGCACTTACTTCACTGAAATCGTATTTTTCAATAATTTCACATTAGGCATGAATAAAACTGATTTCTACCTGAAGCACGCAATTCTCCCCTACATCAAAAGGTTATTATTGCGAAATGAGTCGTATAATGTAAGCACATTAGTACAAGCAAAAATCAGTAAACATATACAGTATATCGAATAAAACGGAAATATATAAAGTTAAAAGGATCAGTGGCTGGGGAGGAGACTAAACACTAGTTCATTAAAAACTACGTTTTCAATCTCTCACCGTACAGTGCCTTGGGAAGAGAATAAAAACTAAAAACGTTTTATCCTTTCTCCCCGTACAGAGACTTGGGACGAGAGTAAAAAACTGAATCGAGAACAACGTTACTCGCTTGGGACGAGAATAAAGATCGGAACGTTCTCTCTTCCTCTCTCTTTCTCCGTCTCTCTCTCTCTCTCTCTCTCTCTCTCTCTCTCTCTCTCTCTCTCTCTCTCTCTCTCTCTCTCTCTCTCTCTCTTGATTTCACACAGAAGAGAAAAGCCCACTCACCCTTCGTCAATAAACAGGTTATTTGCCCAAAGGAAAAAACTGAAAGGACTAAGAAATTGAAAATTAACAAGTTCCTTTAAATTAGTATTTAAAACACTTCAGTTTGAAAGAAGAATGAACAAAACGTCAAAATCGATTTACTCTTTCTGCAAAGTGAAACCGTGATTCTCTCTTTCTCAATCGTAACAATAGAGCGCAAACTGCGTAGCATAAATAAACCAAACTTTAGTTCATCTTTGAAACAGCACGAAGACTATTCAAAGAAAATCTTTCATAAAATATCTACTAAAAAATATTCATTTCATAACTCTTACAGAGCAAATGATTTAAACTTAACGAAAATGTTATTTTCATTAGTAAAATAAATTTTTGAATATACTTACCCGATGATCATGTAGCTGTCAACTCTGTTGCCCGACAGAAATCTACGGTCGGGATACGCCAGCGATCGCTATACAGGTGGGGGTGTACACAACAGCGCCATCTGTGGTCAGGTACTCCAGTACTTCTTGTCAACACCACCTCAATTTTTTCCTCGGTCCACTGGTTCTCTATGGGAAGGAAGGGTGGGTCAATTAAATCATGATCATCGGGTAAGTATATTCAAAAATTTATTTTACTAATGAAAAATGTTATTTTTATTAGTAAAATAAATTTTTGAATATACTTACCCGATAATCATGTAGCTGTCAACTCCGTTGCCCGACAGAATTCTATGGAGGGATACGCCAGCTATCACAATACTAGAAGGGGGTGTACTTACCAGCGCCACCTGTGGCCAGGTACTATAGTACTTCTTGTTGACACCTCCTCAATTTTTCCTCGGTCCACTGGTTCTCTATGGGGAGGAAGGGAGGGTCAATTAAATCATGATTATCGGGTAAGTATATTCAAAAATTTATTTTACTAATAAAAATAACATTTTTCAATATTAAACTTACCCGATAATCATGTAGCTGATTCACACCCAGGGGGGTGGGTGAAAACCAGTGTACAAGATTAAAGGATAGCTAAGTATCCCATATTTCATATAACAGTTATCTCAAATAACAATGAAATAATAAGTACCTGGTAAGGAAGTCGAATTGAACCGTTACTCTGCCTCTTTTTTTTAAGTTCGTCTTCCTTACTGAGCGCAGCGTTCCTCTTGGAGGCTGAATCAACTCAAAGGTGCTAAAGTATATAGGGCTGCAACCCCTACTAAAGGACCTCTACACAACCTCTAACCCAGGCGCTTCTCAAGAATGAATTGACCACCCGCCAAATCAAAAGGATGCGGAAGGCTTCTTAGCCTACCGTAACAACCATAAAAACAACAATAAAAGCATTCAATAGAAAGGTTAAAAAAGGTTATGGGATTAAGGGAATGTAGTGGCTGAGCCCTCACCTACTACTGCACTCGCTGCTACGAATGGTCCCAGGGTGTAGCAGTTCTCGTAAAGAGACTGGACATCTTTAAGATAAAATGATGCAAACACTGACTTGCTCCTCCAATAGGTTGCATCCATTATGCTCTGCAGAGAACGGTTTTTATTAAAGGCCATCGAAGTAGCTACGGCTCTTACTTCGTGGGTCCTTACCTTCAGCAACGCAAGGTCTTCCTCCTTTAAGTGAGAATGGGCTTCTCTGATCAGAAGCCTTATATAATACGAAACCCCGTTCTTGGACATGGGCCTCGAAGGTTTCTTGATGGCACACCATAAGGCTTCTGACTGTCCTCGAATAGGTTTAGACCTATTAAGATAATACTTGAGAGCTCTGACAGGGCAAAGAACTCTCTCTAGTTCGTTACCTACCATGTTGGAGAGGCTAGGTATTTCAAACGATCTAGGCCAAGGACGTGAAGGAAGTTCGTTCTTAGCTAAGAATCCGAGCTGAAAAGAACATGTTGCAGATTCGGTCGTGAAACCAATGTTCTTGCTGAAGGCATGAACCTCACTGACTCTCTTAGCTGTTGCAAGGCAGACGAGAAAAAGAGTCTTGAGGGTAAGGTCCTTGAAGGAAGCTGACTGGAGAGGTTCGAACCTAGGTGACATAAGGAACCTTAAGACTACGTCTAGGTTCCAGCCTGGAGTAGATAGACGACGCTCTTTAGAAGTCTCAAAAGACTTAAGGATGTCTTGAAGGTCCTTGTTGGAAGAAAGGTCCAAACCTCTGTGGCGGAGAACTGAAGCCAACATACTCCTGTACCCTTTAATCGTAGGGGCTGAAAGGGATCTCTCATTCCTAAGATGTAATAGGAAGTCAGCTATTTGGGTCACAGAGGTATTGGTAGAGGATACTGCATTGGCTCTACACCAGCTCCGGAAGACTTCCCTCTTAGATTGGTAGACTCTACGAGTGGAAACCCTTCTTGCTCTGGCAATCACGCTGGCTGCCTCTTTCGAAAAGCCTCTAGCTCTAGCGAATCTTTCGACAGTCTGAAGGCAGTCAGCCGAAGAGCGTGAAGGTTTGGGTGCAACCTGTCTACGTGAGGTTGACGTAGAAGGTCCACTCTTAGAGGTAGAGTCCTGGGGACGTCGACTAGCCATTGAAGTACCTCTGTGAACCATTCTCTTGCAGGCCAAAGGGGAGCAACCAGCGTCAGCCGTGTCCCTTCGTGCGAGATGAACTTCTGAAGGACTTTGTTTATTATCTTGAACGGTGGAAATGCGTAAAGGTCGAGATGGGACCAGTTCAGCAGAAAAGCATCCACATGAACTGCTGCAGGGTCTGGAACTGGGGAACAGTACAGCGGAAGTCTCTTGGTCATGGAGGTGGCAAACAGATCTATGGTAGGTTGACCCCACAAGGTCCAAAGTCTGTTGCACACACTCTTGTGGAGGGTCCATTCCGTGGGAATGACCTGATTCCTTCTGCTTAGGCGATCTGCTGAGACGTTCATGTTGCCCTGAATGAACCTCGTGACTAAAGTGAGGTTTTGACTTCTTGACCAAATGAGGAGGTCCCTTGCGATCTCGTATAGGCTCCTCGAATGGGTCCCTCCTTGCTTGGAGATGTAAGCCAAGGCTGTGGTGTTGTCTGAGTTCACCTCCACCACCTTGCCTAGCAGGAGGGACTTGAAGTTCAGCAAGGCTAAATGAACTGCTAGTAGCTCCTTGCAGTTGATGTGGAGCGTTCCCTGTTCCTCGTTCCACGTTCCCGAGCATTCCCGTCCGTTCAAGGTCGCACCCCAGCCCGAGTCCGATGCATCTGAGAAGAGATGAAGATTGGGGGTCTGAATAGCCAACGATAGGCCCTCCCTGAGAAGGAGATTGGTCTTCCACCACAAGAGAGTGGTCTTCATCTCTTTGGTGACTGGGATAGAGACTGCTTCGAGAGTCAAACCCTTGTCCCAATGAGCTGCAAGATGGAATTGAAGAGGGCGGAGGTGGAGTCTCCCTAGCTCGACGAACAGGGCCAGCGATGAAAGGGTCCCTGTGAGACTCATCCACTGTCTCACCGAGCAACTGCTCCTCTTCAGCATGCTCATGATGCAATCTAGGGCTTGGCTTACCCTTGGGGCCGATGGAAAAGCCCGAAAATCCTGACTCCGAATCTCCATTCCCAGGTACACAATGGATTGGGAGGGAATGAGCTGAGACTTTTCTATGTTGACTAACAGACCCAGTTCTCTGATTAAGTCCAAAGTCCAGTTGAGACTCTCCAGACAGCGACGACTCGTGGAGGCTCTCAACAGCCAGTCGTCTAAGTAAAGGGAGGCTCTGATGTCCGATAGGTGGAGGAATTTTGCTATATTCCTCATCAGATGCGTAAACACCATAGGAGCTGTGCTTAGGCCAAAACACAGGGCTTGGAATTGGTAGACAACCTTTCCAAAAACGAATCTCAGGAAAGGTTGGGAGTCTGGATGAATAGGAACGTGAAAGTAGGCATCTTTCAGGTCCAACGAGACCATCCAGTCCTCCTGCCTGACCGCTGCTAGGACCGACTTCGTCGTCTCCATCGTGAACGTCTGCTTGGTGACATTCGCATTGAGCGCGCTGACGTCCAGCACCGGTCTCCAACCTCCTGTCTTCTTGGCCACCAGAAAGAGACGGTTGTAGAAGCCCGGGGATTGATGGTCCCGGACTATAACCACTGCCTTCTTCTGTACAAGGAGCGACACCTCCTGGTGCAACGCTAGCCTCTTGTCCTCTTCTTTGTAGTTGGGAGAGAGGTTGATGGGAGATGTGGTCAGAGGGGGTTTGCGGCAGAATGGTATCCTGTAACCCTCCCTCAGCCAACTGACAGACTGGGCGTCTGCACCTCTCTTTTCCCAGGCTTGCCAGAAGATCTTGAGTCTGGCTCCTACTGCTGTCTGGAGATGCGGAGAGTCAGTTTTTTCCTTTAGAAGCCTTGGAACTTTTCCTAGACTTGCTCCTGGAAGAGTCTGGACGGGAGCTTCCTCGGCTGGGGGCTCTACCACGAAAGGGCGGTATGAACCTCGTAGCAGGAGTATCAGCCACTGGGGTGCGATAAGTCCTGGGGACTGAGGTAGCAACCTTAGTCTTACGAGCCGATGAGGCCACAAGATCATGTGTGTCCTTTTGTATCAGGGCAGCAGACAAGTCCTTAACAAGCTCTTCGGGGAAGAGGAACTTCGAGAGCGGAGCGAAAAGGAGTTGAGACCTTTGACAAGGTGTGATGCTGGAGGAAAGGAAGGTACATAGTTGTTCCCTTTTCTTAAGAACCCCTGACACAAACATCGAAGCAAGCTCGCCAGATCCATCTCTAATGGCCTTATCCATGCAGGACATTAATAGCATGGCAGAATCCTTGTCCGCAGGGGAGGTCTTCTTGCTGAGGGCCCCCAGGCACCAGTCTAGGAAGTTGAACATCTCAAATGCTCTAAAAACACCCTTCAGGAAGTGATCAAGGTCTGAGAAGGTCCAGCAAACCTTAGAGCGCCTCATTGCTGTTCTACGAGGCGAGTCTACCAGACTTGAGAAGTCAGCCTGGGCAGAGGCAGGTACTCCCAAGCCTGGTTCCTCTCCTGTGGCATACCAAACGCCCGCTTTAGAAGTGAGCTTAGTCGGAGGAAACATGAACGAAGTCTTTCCAAGGTGTTGCTTAGTCTGCAACCACTCCCCTAAGATCCTTAACGCTCTCTTAGAGGACCTTGCTAGGACTAGCTTAGTATAAGTAGACTTAGCTGGCTGCATGCCCAGCGAAAACTCAGATGGCAGAGAGCGGGGGATAGCAGAGACAAAGTGGTCTGGGTATACCTCCCTAAACAGAGCCAAGACCTTACGAAAGTCAATAGAAGGTGGAGAAGACTTGGATTCATCCACGTCTGATGAGGGATCCAGGTGTGCCGCCTCATCATCAGACGCCTCATCACCAGAGTGTAGCGAAGAGATCGGTAAGGTATGCTGAACAGCAGAGTCAGCACGAGCTGGAACAACAATATTAGTGGTTTCCTCTTCAAGACTCTGTTGAGGGAACACCTGAGGCTCAGACTGCAAAGGCTGAACAAAAGAAGTAGCAGAAGGTAGGCGCATGGGTGGAGGAGGCTGACTCCTAGCATGAGTGTCTGAACTCAAGGGTTGCGCTTGCTGAGCGGTTGGCGGATGCGCAGTAGCAAGTTCCTGAGGAACGAGTTGAGGTTCCTGAGGTGTGAGCTGTGAGCGATGAGGTAGTGGCTGCGCAGAACACAGTAATTGTCTCGCGAGTTGAGGTTCCTGAGGCGCAAGGCTAAGGTGTTGTGCTTGCCTTGAGGAGGGTTGAGCTCGCTGCAGCGAGAGCTGAGGAGACTGACTCATGGATGGGAGAGGTTGTTGTACCTCAAGAGAGTGTTGCCTCACTGGTGGAACTGCAAGTGGAAGCGGAGGAAGTAAGGTATAAGCTTCCTGTTCCCATTGCTGAGGTTGCCTTAAGGAAGGCGGAGGGAGCTGCACACCACTGGAAACAGTAAACTCAGAACGTGGTAAGGTATCCTGAGGAGCCTCAACATCGTACGCCTGGCAGGCAGTACTGCGGTCAGGCGGAGCGATCGCAGGAGGAGGTGTAACCTGCTCAGCCTGACACTCACGCATCAAGACCGCAAGTTGTGACTGCATGGACTGCAGTAGAGTCAACTTGGGGTCGGCAGACACTAAGGTCTGCTGAGGTAAAGCCTTAACAGCAGAGATCTGTTGTGGCAGAACCTTACTCCTCTTAGGCGGAGTGCAATCAACTGATGACTGCGGCGAGTCAGAGCTGATCCAATGACTGCAGCCCGGTTGAGTTCTAGAGGTCTGGACTCTGCGTTTGAGTGGTCTTGAGACCTGAGTCCAGCGTTTCTTCCCTGACAATTGATCAGCAGACGAGTAAAAGACGGGCTCAATCGTCTGCAGGTGGGAGTGACGGTCTCTGGAAGACACGCCCGCAACCACCGAGGATACTTCTGTGCGCCGATCAAGGCCTGCCGAACCCTTTTGCCCTTCGACATTGCTTCTCCCCTGGGCTTGGGAGCTTGCAAGAGGTCCCGGACTGGGAGGACGACTGGCACGCACAGAAGTATCCTCACGCACCACACTGACACTGACACTAGCACTTGGCACTGCACTGACACTAGCACTCGTCACAGCACTGGCACTAATTCCACCCACTGCACTCTTGACCTTAAGTTCCTTGACTTCGGCCATAAGAGACTTATGATCACTAACCACTGACTCTACTTTATCGCCTAAGGCCTGAATGGCACGCAAAACAACAGACATATCAGGCTGAGGGCAAATAGTAGGTTCGGGGGAAGCCACTACAGGGGTAGGAAAAGGTAGGGGATCATGAGGTGAGGAAAAAAGTGAAGAGTGAGAAGAACTCCTCCTAACTCTCTCTCTCTCTAACTTGGTTGAATACTTAAAAAGACGGACAATATCAAGTTCCGAAAGTCCGGCGCATTCCTCACATCGATCTTCTAACTGACAGGGCCTTTCCCTACAGTCAGAACAAGCGGTGTGAGGATCTACCGAGGCCTTCGGAATACGCCTATTACAAGACCTACATCGTCTATGGGTGGGGGCTTGTGAAATGTCAGACATCTTGAATCAAAAGAGTTAGCCAAGTGGGGTTTCAAAATCAAGCAAAAGATCGTTAACCGTTAAATCAGGACTAAATAATAGCTATCTAAGCTAATATAGAAGTTTTCCAGTAAAGCGACAGCCGAAATCTGAGAGAATACTTCACCAAAAACCGTGAAAATACTCGAAGATCATAAGCGTATCCCAGAACGTCTTGCCGGAAGCACGACAGAGGAAAAATTGAGGAGGTGTCAACAAGAAGTACTATAGTACCTGGCCACAGGTGGCGCTGGTAAGTACACCCCCTTCTAGTATTGTGATAGCTGGCGTATCCCTCCATAGAATTCTGTCGGGCAACGGAGCTGACAGCTACATGATTATCGGGTAAGTTTAATATTGAAAATAACATTTTTCAATATTAATCTTACCCGATGATCATGTAGCTGATTCACACCCAGGGTGGTGGGTGGAGACCAGCATACATGTTAACAAAGAAGCTAAGTATCCCGTATTTCATTTTATTAGTTATTCAAAAATAACATAAAATAAATAAGTACCTGGTAAGGAAGACGACTTGAACCGTTACTCTGCCTTTATTAAGTACGTCTTCCTTACTGAGCGTAGCGGTCCTCTTAGGATGCTGAACGACTCTTAGGTGCTGAAGTATCAAGGGCTGCAACCCATACTAAAGGACCTCATCACAACCTTTAACCTCAGCGCTTCTCAAGAAAGAATTGACCACCCGCCAAATCAACAAGGACGTGGAAGGCTTCTTAGCCGACCGTACAACCCATAAAAAGTATTCAAGAGAAAGGTTAAAAAGGTTATGGGATTATGGGAATGTAGTGGCCTACTACTGCATTCGTTGCTACGAATGGTCCCAGGGTGTAGCAGTTCTCGTAAAGAGACTGGACATCTTTGAGATAGAATGGTGCGAACACTGACTTGCTTCTCCAATAGGTTGCATCCATAACACTCTGCAGAGAACGGTTCTGTTTGAAGGCCACTGAAGTAGCCACAGCTCTCACTTCATGTGTCCTTACCTTCAGCAAAGCAAGGTCTTCTTCCTTCAGATGAGAATGTGCTTCCCTAGTCAGAAGCCTGATTTAGTAAGAAACTGAGTTCTTAGACCTTGGAAGAGAAGGCTTCTTGATAGCACACCATAAGGCTTCTGATTGTCCTCGTAAAGGTTATGACCTTTTTAGATAGTACCTAAGAGCTCTAACTGGGCAAAGTACTCTCTCCAGTTCGTTCCCCACCAAGTTGGACAGGCTTGGGATCTCGAACGACTTAGGCCAAGGACGTGAAGGAAGCTCGTTTTAGCAAAAAACCGAGCTGCAAGGAACATGTAGCCGTTTCAGATGTGAAAACTATGTTCCTGCTGAAGGCGTGGATCTCACTTACTCTTTTAGCTGTTGTCAAGCACACGAGGAAAAGAGTTTTTAATGTGAGGTCCTTAAAAGAGGCTGATTGGAGAGGTTCAAATCTTGATGACATAAGGAACCTTAGGACCACGTCTAGATTCCAGCCTGGAGTGGACAACCGACGTTCCTTTGAGGTCTCAAAAGACCTAAGGAGGTCCTGTAGATCTTTGTTGGTGGAAAGATCCAAGCCTCTGTGGCGGAAAACCGCTGCCAACCTACTTCTGTAACCCTTGATCGTAGGAGCTGAAAGGGATCTTACGTTCCTTAGATGTAACAGGAAGTCAGCAATCTGGGTTACAGTGGTACTGGTTGAGGAAACTGCATTGGCCTTGTACCAGCTTCGGAAGACTTCCCCTTTAGACTGATAGACTCTGAGAGTGGATGTCCTCCTTGCTCTGGCAATTGCTCTGGCTGCCTCCTTCGAAAAGCCCCTAGCTCTTGAGAGTCTTTCGAAAGTCTGAAGGCAGTCAGACGAAGAGCGTGGAGGTTTGGGTGTACCTTCTTTACGTGAGGTTGACGTAGAAGGTCCACTCCTAGAGGAAGAGTCCTGGGAATGTCGACCAGCCATTGCAGTACCTCTATGAACCATTCTCTCGCGGGCCAGAACGGAGCCAACCAACGTCAGCCGTGTCCCTTTGCGAGAGGCGAACTTCTGAAGTACCCTGTTGACAATCTTGAACGGCGGGAATGCATACAGGTCGAGATGGGACCAATCCAGCAGAAAAGCATCCACGTGAACTGCTGCTGGGTCTGGAATCGGAGAACAATACAACGGGAGCCTCTAGGTTATCGAGGTAGCGAACAGATCTATGGTTGGCTGACCCCACAGGGCCCAAAGTCTGCTGCAAACATTCTTGTGAAGGGTCCACTCTGTGGGGATGACCTGACCCTTCCAGCTGAGGCGATCTGCCATGACATTCATATCGCCCTGAATGAACCTCGTTACCAGCGTGAGCTTTCGATCTTTTGACCAGATGAGGAGGTCCCTTGCGATCTAGAACAACTTCCACGAATGAGTCCCTCCCTGCTTGGAGATGTAAGCCAAGGCTGTGGTGTTGTCAGAGTCCACCTCCACCACCTTGTTAAGCTGGAGGGACTTGAAGTTTATCAAGGCCAGATGAACCGCCAACAGCTCCTTGCAATTGATGTGAAGTGTCCTTTGCTCCTGATTCCATGTTCCCGAGCATTCCTGTCCGTCCAAAGTCGCACCCCAGCCCGTGTCTGATGCGTCCGAGAAGAGACGGCGGTCGGGTTTCTTAACAGCCAAAGGTAGACTTCCTTGAGAAGAAAGCTGTTCTTTCACCACGTTAGAGTAGACCTCCTCTCTTCGGAAACAGGAACTGAGACCGTCTCTAGCGTCATGTCCTTTATCCAGTGAGCAGCTAGATGATACTGAAGGGGGCGGAGGTGGAGTCTCCCTAACTCGATGAACAGGGCCAGCGATGAAAGTGTCCCTGTTAGACTCATCCACTACCTGACTGAGCATCGGTTCCTTCTCAGCATGCTCTGGATGCATTCTAGGGCTTGGTAGATCCTTGGGGCCGACGGAAAAGCCCGAAAAGCTCGACTCTGAAGCTCCATACCCAGGTAGACAATGGTCTGGGATGGGACGAGCTGGGACTCCTCAAAATTGACCAGGAGGCCCAGTTCCTTGGTCAGATCCATAGTCCATCTGAGAATCTCCAGACAGTGACGACTTGTGGGAGCTCTTAAAAGCCAGTCGTCTGATGGAGCCGGACACAAGATCATGGTACTGCTGCACAGTCTGTGAACTGTCAACCATGGGGAAGCGAGGAAGTACAGCGACAACCCGAAACTGTCTAGACTGTCTGGGTCGTACAGACAACTCCTTATCGGGTTGCTGAGGTTGCCGCACTGTGTCACAACAAGTCACTTCTGCTGGTTGTTGAACGTCTTCCCAGTGACACACTGACTCCGTAAACAAAAAATCCTCTAACAAGGACTAAGCTTGGACTGCATGTCTTGCAACAAAGCTCAAGGTCTATGGGAGCAGGTGTGGCAACAGACGGGGTTAGCGACTGAAGCGGAACCATTACCCTCCCTGGAAGCATGTTATGCTTAAATAAAAGTCCATAGGAGGCTAAGCAGCTTAAGGCTCCTCTCCAAATGACAGAGTCCTCAAGGGAATATCAGAAGGAGGGAGAATAGCACTTTCTCATCTACAGGAACCATATCCGAGAAAAGCTAAGTTCTCTCAGTGAGGGTTTCACTGGTGCAAAAGCAGCAGACCAGAAGGCAACGTTATGAAACTGCTTGACAGTCTTGTGAGTTGGCAACAACCAAAGATGTGTGACTGAGGAGCATGCGGTAAGGTATGCAGAGCATGCTGTAAGGTATGCACATGCTGTAAGGTATGCACATGCTGTAAGGTATGCAGAGCATGCTGTAAGGTATGCAGAGCATGCTGTATGTAGAGCATGCTGTAAGGTATGCAGAGCATGTTGCATGGCATGCGGCTTATGCTGCATGGGATGAGGCTCATGCTGCATGGGATGAGGCTCATGCTGCATGGTATGAGGCTCATGCTGCATGTGATGAGGCTCATGCTGCAAGGGATGAGGCTCATGCCGCATGGGTTGAGGAGGATGCCGCATAGTATGAGGCTCCTGCCTCATGGGTTGAGGAGGTTGCCGCAAAGCATGAGGCTTCTGCCTCATGGTTTGAGGAGGATGCCGCATAGCATGAGGCTCCTCATAGCATGAGGCTCCTGCCTTATGGGTTGAGGAGGATGCCGCATAGCATGAGGCTCCTGCCTCATGGGTTGAGGAGGATGCCGCATAGCATGAGGCTCCTGCCTCATGGGTAGAGGAGGTTGCCGCATAGCATGAGGCTCCTGCCTCATGGGTTGAGGAGGATGCCGCATAGCATGAGGCTCCTCATAGCATGAGGCTCCTGCCTCATGGGTTGAGGATGATGCCGCATAGCATGAGGCTCCTCATAGCATGAGGCTCCTGCCTCATGGGTTGAGGAGGATGCCGCATAGCATGAGGCTCCTGCCTCATGGGTTGAGGAGGATGCCGCATAGCATGAGGCTCCTGCCTCATGGGTAGAGGAGGTTGCCGCATAGCATGAGGCTCCTGCCTCATGGGTTGAGGAGGATGCCGCATATCATGAGGCTCCTCATAGCATGAGGCTCCTGCCTCATGGGTAGAGGAGGTTGCCGCATAGCATGAGGCTCCTGCCTCATGGGTTGAGGAGGTTGCCTCATAGTGCTGGAACCCGGCAACTCCCGATGCGGCAACTCACGCATGAAAGCAGGAGGCGCAGCAAGAACATGCGTCTGGCAGGGTGGACTGCGCATCGGAGGTGGAGCTCTCACAGGTGGAGGGTGGGAGCAGGCAGCCGCAGTATCTGCTGAGCGCACAACCTCGGCGGGTTGTAGGTTAACAGGCTACATTGTCAACCTTCCAGCATGATACTCCTGTAAGAAGGAGCAAGCTGAGACTGTATAGTCTGCAGCATGGACCACTAGGGTCTATGAAAGACAACAACAAACGGAGCTACTGTCCGTTGAGACTGAGGGTCTAAAACAGCTGGTGCGGCAACAGACGGAGTTACTGCCTGTTGCGGTACCACCTTGCCTCTCTGGGAGGTGTGCAGTTGTCGTACTGCAGCAAGTCCGAACTGACCCAGTGCCAATGGCTACACCTAGGAGTTGGACTTGCGCGGAAGGGACCGACTTGCACTTAAAAGCTGCAAGATTTGGTCCATGGTTTCTGCGAGAAACCTCTTCCGCAGACGAGGAATAAATGGGCTCTCTCGTCTTTGTGTGGGTGGGGTGATCACGTCGGCTACGTGAGTGGGTACACCCGAAACCACGGAGGGAAACGTCTGTTCGTCGATCAAGGCCTGATGAACCCATAAGTCCTTCGACATTACTTCTCCCCTGGGCTTGGGAGCTTGTAAGAGGTCCCAGACTAGGCGAACAACTGGCACGAACAGACGAACCCTCGAACGCAACACTGTAACACTTTGCGCTTATCACTTTATCACTTTTGAATTTCTGTTTCCACTTATTTCACTGAACTCGAAACTTTAAGTGGTTTGTACCTGAAACACGCAATTCTATCCTTCATTAAAAGTTAGTAATTGCGAAAACAGTATTACAATGTAACAGAAAAACATAATGAAAGATAAAAAATTCAGTGGCTGGAAAAGAGACTAAACACTAGATCAAATAAACTACGTTTAAAATCTCTCACCGCATAAAGCCTGGGAACAAGAATAAAACTCTAGAAACGTTTACCTTCTTCCCCTAAAGAGACTAGGGAGAAGAGCAAAAACGATAACAACATTACCCGCTTGAACGAAACGTTTATCCTCCTCTCTCTCCCTCCGTCTCTATCTCTCTCTCTCTCTCTCTTGACTTAGAACCTGAGAGATGAGCCCAATTATATATATCGTTAAAACATATTATTGTTAAAGGAAAAAAAAAACTGGAAGATTTCCCAAATAAAAAGTTCCTTTATTAGAATTAAAACCATTTAAGCTAAGAAAGAATTAACAAAACGCTAGAATCGGTTTACTCTTACTGCAACGTGAACCCGTGAATACTCTCTCTCTATCGTAACGATAGAGCGCAAGTTGAACGTTCTGAAGGTCAACAACTGCGGAGACAAAACAAAACGTTAGTTCAACTTTGAAAACAGTACGAGACTATCAAAGAAATTCTTTCAAAAACATTAAAATAGCATAAAATCTTAACAGGTAAAAACGATATGACGGGCTCAATGTTAATTAACTTCGGTTCCAAGAAAAGACCGCCTACTATTAGGAAAGGTCGCATATAAACGAACATAAAAATTAATTTTAATAAGTTTATAATAAAAGGAAGTTAATCGAAGAGGCCTATAAAAGGCGGAGAGATATAAAAAAAAAAATCTATAACTTTGTTAAGCAAAATTAAGAAAGAGAGTCTATACTCTCTTCGACACCAACACTTCCGTCTAAGGGAAGGGTCGGCCATTTAAAAGTGAAAGAGAGTTCATACTCTCTTCGTCACCAAAATTAAATCAAATTAATTCCAAAAACTTGCTAAGCTAATGATAAAGCTTCCTGAATAGCGAAGGCTAAACTCTAGAGCAAATACATCACCAAATCGTGAACAATAACTCCAGAATCAACAGCGTATCCAAGTAGGTCTAGCCGGTGGCACGACAGAGGAAAAATTGAGGTGGTGTTGACAAGAAGTACTGGAGTACCTGACCACAGATGGCGCTGTTGTGTACACCCCCACCTGTATAGCGATCGCTGGCGTATCCCGACCGTAGATTTCTGTCGGGCAACAGAGTTGACAGCTACATGATCATCGGGTAAGATTAATATTGAAAAATAAAAGTTGAATGGGCTCAACGTTGTTTAACTTCGGTTTCCAAGTTAGGACCGCCTACTCTCGGACTAGGGGAGGAATAGGTAAGGCCGGATATAAACAAAACATAAAATTTATCTTGATGTTTAGTATAAATGGAAAGCTAATCGAAGAGGCCTAATAAAGGCGGGTGAGATATAAAATATATAGAGGAAAATCTATAATTAACAACAACAATTTATAACGTGATAAGATAATTGCTAAAAGCCTAAAACACACTTCCGTACACTAAGGGAAGGGTCGGCCATTTTACTCTGGAAAAAAACCAGAGATAAAAGAGCAAGGGCAAAACACTTTTACTCTCTTTTCAAAAGCATTTCTTTTGAGGATAGTATTGAATAATCCAACACGGCGAAAGCAATAAAACCAAAACCAAGTACTTCACCAATTCGGTAGAAAACTCGAGGTCATAATAGCGAGTGGAATCGACTTGTCGATGAAACCGACAGAGAAGAACTGGAGCTGTTTACATGTATATGCGGTATCTGGCCGATAGTCGGCGCTGGTGGGCACACCCGCTACCTTCATGGCGATCGCTCGCGAGTTTTTGAATTCTGTCGAGCCGTCGGAGACGTCCGCTATTATATATTCACCGGCTAAGTTTAATATTTAAAAAATAGATTTTTCGCTTCACTCAAAATCCGTTTCATGGTTCACACATTATTCAGTCAGAATTTCAAATCAAGTGTTGAACTTATCAAACCCCTCTGAGCCATAGCTAGAGTAAGTAATAAAATAGGTTTGTCTGTTATGTAGATACAATCAATTTCCACATTAAATACAATTTAACTACCTTAAAAATAGTTTTACCTTTCGTAAAATCCTTCCTCTTATGGGCTATTGCTAAAGCAAGTAATAAAATGATATTTTAATTATAAAATAAATTTTGGAATATACTTACCCGGTGAATATATAATAGCTGCAACTCTGTTGCTCGACAGACAAAAAACAGTAAAAACTCGCCAGCGATCGCTATACAGGTTGCGGGTGTGCCCACCAGCGCCAACTGTCGGCCAGATACCACTCTCGATGTAAACAAAGACTCAATTTCTTCTCATCCCACTGCGTCTCTATTGGGGAGGAAGGGAGGGTCGTTTAATTTATATATTCACCGGGTAAGTATATTCAAAAATTTATTTTATAATTAAAATATCATTTTTAAATATTTAACTTAGCCGGTGAATATATAATAGCTGATTCACACCCAAGGAGGTGGGTAGAGACCAGTTAAATATGTTTACATCGTATAAGCTAAGAGTTTTTTATTTCATTTTGACAGTTATCAATATAACAAAATCAAAATGAATAGGTACCTGGTAAGGAAGTCGACTTAGACGATTACTCTGCCTTGTAAGTACGTCTTCCTTACGGAGCCCAGCGATCCTCTTAGGATGCTGACAGACCCCCAGGAGCTGAAGTATCAAGGGCTGCAACCCATACAACAGGACCTCATCAAACCCCTAATCTGGGCGCACTCAAGAAATGACTTTGACCACCCGCCAAATCAACCAGGATGCGAAAGGCTTCTTAGCCTTCCGGACAACCCGTAAAAACAACATTAAAACATTTCAAGAGACAGATTAAAAGGATATGGAATTAGGGAATTGTAGTGGTTGAGCCCTCACCTACTACTGCACTCGCTGCTACGAATGGTCCCAGTGTGTAGCAGTTCTCGTAAAGAGACTGGACATCTTTCAAGTAAAATGACGCGAACACTGACTTGCTTCTCCAATAGGTTGCGTCCATGATACTTTGCAGAGATCTATTTTGCTTAAAGGCCACGGAAGTTGCTACAGCTCTAACCTCGTGCGTCTTAACCTTAAGCAAAGATCGGTCTTCCTCACTCAAGTGTGAATGAGCTTCTCGTATTAACAATCTGATAAAGTATGACAAAGCATTCATTGACATAGGCAAGGATGGTTTCTTAACCGAACACCATAAAGCTTCAGATTGGCCTCGTAAAGGTTTAGTACGAGCTAAGTAGAACTTAAGAGCTCTAACAGGGCATAAGACTCTTTCTAGTTCATTGCCTACGATCTCCGATAAGCTGGGAATATCGAAAGATTTAGGCCAAGGACGAGACGGTAGCTCATTTTTGGCTAGAAAACCAAGTTGCAGAGAACAAGTAGCTTTTTCTGACAAAAATCCGATGTTCTTGCTGAAGGCATGAATCTCACTGACTCTTTTAGCCGAGGCTAAGCATACCAGGAAAAGAGTCTTAAGAGTGAGATCTTTCAGGGAGGCTGACTGTAAAGGCTCAAACCTGTCTGACATGAGGAATCTTAGGACCACGTCTAAATTCCACCCAGGAGTAGCCAAACGACGCTCCTTAGTGCTCTCGAAAGACTTAAGGAGGTCTTGCAGATCTTTATTGTTGGAAAGATCTAAGCCTCTATGCCGGAAGACCGATGCCAACATGCTTCTGTAGCCCTTGATAGTGGGAGCTGAAAGGGATCGACCTTTTCTCAGGTATAAGAGAAAATCAGCTATTTGGGCTACAGAGGTACTGGTCGAGGATACAGAAACTGACTTGCACCAGTCTCGGAAGACTTCCCACTTCGATTGGTAGACTCTAATGGTAGACGCTCTCCTTGCTCTAGCAATCGCACTGGCTGCCTCCTTCGAAAAGCCTCTAGCTCTCGAGAGTCTTTCGATAGTCTGAAGGCAGTCAGACGAAGAGCGTGGAGGCTTTGGTGTACCTTCTTTACGTGTGACTGACGTAGAAGGTCTACTCTTAGAGGAAGACTTCTGGGAACGTCTACTAACCATCGAAGTACCTCGGTGAACCATTCTCTCGCGGGCCAGAGGGGAGCAACTAACGTCAACCTTGTCCCTTCGTGAGAGGCAAACTTCTGCAGTACCTTGTTGACAATCTTGAATGGTGGGAATGCGTAAAGATCCAGATGTGACCAATCTAGGAGGAAGGCATCTATATGTATTGCTGCTGGGTCCGGGACTGGAGAGCAATAGATTGGAAGCCTCTTGGTCAGCGAGGTTGCAAAGAGATCTATGGTGGGTTGACCCCAAGTCGCCCAAAGTCTCTTGAACACATCCTTGTGGAGGGTCCATTCGGTTGGAATTACTTGACCTTTCCGACTGAGACAATCTGCTAGGACGTTCAAGTCGCCCTGGATGAACCTCGTTACTAGGTGGGTGCTTCGATCTTCTGACCAGATGAGCAGGTCCCTTGCGATCTCGTACAACGTCAGTGAGTGGGTACCTCCCTGTTTGGAGATATACGCCAAGGCCGTGGTGTTGTCCGAGTTTACTTCCACCACTTTGCCTCGAAGGAGATACTCGAAGCTTCTCAAGGCCAGATGAACCGCCAAAAGCTCCTTGCAGTTGATATGCATGCTCCTCTGACTCGAGTTCCACAGACCTGAGCTTTCCCGACCGTCCAGCGTCGCGCCCCAGCCCAAGTCCGATGCGTCCGAGAAGAGAACGTGGTTGGGTATCTGAACTGCCAGGGGAAGACCCTCTCGTAGGCTGATATTGTCCTTCCACCAAGTCAGACAAGACTTTATCTTTTCGGAAATCGGGAACAAGACCGCCTCTAGCGTCTTGTCCTTTTTCCAGTGAAAAGCCAGATGGAATTGAAGAGGACAGAGGTGTAGCCTTCCTAGCGAGACAAATTGCTCCAGGGATGACAGCGTCCTTACCAGACTCATCCACAGCCTGACTGAGCAGCGTTCTTTCTTCAGCATCTTCTGGATGGAGAGCAGGGCTTGATCTATTCTGGGGGCCGACGGAAAAGCCCGAAAAACTTGACTGTGAATCTCCATCCCTAAATACAGAATAGTTTGGGATGGGACCAGCTGTGACTTTTCCAAATTGACTAGGAGTCCCAATTCCTTGGCCATATCAAGAGTCCAATTGAGATCCTTCAGACAGCGATGACTGGAAGAGGCTCTGAGAAGCCAGTCGTCCAAGTACAGGGAGGCTCTGATCTCCGATAGCTCGAAACTGGTACCCCACATTCCTGTAAACAAACCTCAGAAACGGTTGGGAATCCGGGTGTATAGGAATGTGGAAGTATGCCTCCTGAAGGTCGAGAGAGACCATCCAGTCGCCTTCCATAAATGCTGTCAAGACAGCCTGGTAGACTTCATCGCGAAGTTTGTCTTGACAATGAACACATTGAGCGCACTTGCCTCTTACGTACTCCTGCAGTGAACATGGCTGCCAAATCATGGAGCCATCCCTGAGGGACTTGTCCCTGCAGAGAACGTGGCTGTCAGATCATTGGAGCCATCCCTGAAAGCCTTGTTTATGCATGACATAATTGTACAGCAAAACTTCAAAGGCTCGAAAAACAGCTGTGAAGTTGACCTGTAAAATCTTGGAGCGTCTCCTGGCCAGGCGCCAGGGAGAGTCTACGAGATTAGAGAAGTCTATCTGGGCAGAGGCAGGAACTCCCAAGCCGAGAACTTCTCTCGTGTCATATCAAACTCTCGCTCTATAAGCCAGTTAAAAAGAAGGGAAAGCAAAGGCTGTATCCCCCAAACTCCTCCTGGTGATAAACCAGTCGCCTAGCAAACGTAAAGCTCTCTAGGAGAGCGAGAGAGCACTAGCTTATAAAACAACGGCTTCGAAGTAGCTAGGCCTAGTGTAAGCTCTGACGTTTAGGCGAACGAGGAGCAGCAGTTACAAAAAGATCCGGACAAAGATCCTTAAAAATCAGCATGATTTATTTAAAGTCCATAGAGGGCTAAGCAGCTTTAGGCTCCTCTCCGTCTGACAGAGTCCTCAAGGGAGTATCAGTAGGAGGGGGAACAGCAACTTCCTCATCTAAAGGAACCTTGTCCGATAATAGCTGAGTCTCAAGCAAGGGAGAGACCTACCGTGGTGGCAATGCTTTACAAGCAGAGTCCACACGCACTGGTGCATTAGTAGCGGACCAGGACGCAACGTCATGTAACTGCTTGACAGTCTGTGAACTGTCAACAACAACAGGTGCGAGAGACCAGGACGCAACGTCATGTAACTGCTTGACAGTCTGTGAACTGTCAACAACAACAGGTGCGTGAGGACGCACAGCGTCCATTCGAGACTGCTTTGACCGCCTAGATTGAGCAGTCAAAACAACTGTAGAATGCGGAGGTTGACGCACAGCGTCAAAACAAGTCAACTCCGATTGTTAGCGAACGTCCTGAACGTCAACAGGAGCATCAGCAAGTGGCCTAACGTCCAAATGTGGCTGAAAAACCACACGAGACCGCATCGAGTGTGGTTCTAAACAACCTGACTGACGTGACTTAGCTACGCCAACGTCAACAGGACGCACAAAGGAACGTTAGGTTGGCTGAAAGCCAGGATCTCGATGAGATAAACGGCTAGGCTCAACGGACTAATCGGCAGAATAGTCTTCCATAAGGGAGGCAAGCTTATTCTGCATGTCTTGCCGTACAACCCATTTAGGATCAACGGAAATGGTTGCGGTAAGAGACGAGGGTAACGTCTGTGACCGCAAAACCTTGCCAACAAAAAGACTCTCGGAGTCTGTGTTACGCTTTTGTTAGGCGGCGAGCAGTTTTCCGATGACTGCATAGGGTCAGAGCTGTCCTAATGGCTACAACCAGGACGCTGGACCTGTCCTGAAAGGACTGACTTTCGCTTAAGGGCCTCGAAACCTTGTTTCAGGTTTCTTATGCGAAAAGCCTTCGGATAACGAGGAGAAAATTGTCTCTCTCGCCTTATGGTAGGGGAGATCTTGGTAAGATACACCCGATACCATAGAGGGAACGTCTGTTCGCTGATCAAGGCCTCTCGAACCCATAAGTCGTACGACATTACTTCTCCCCTGGGCTTGGGAGCTTGCAAGAGGTCCCGGACTAGGTGAACGACAAGCACGAACAGACGAACCCTCGGTTACGCAACACTGTAACACTTTGCGCAATATCACTTTATCACTACGATTTTCTGTTTTGCACTTATTTCACTGAAATCGAAACTTTTACTGATTTCTACCTGAAGCACGCAATTCTACCCTCATCAAAAGGTAGTAAATGCGAAATCAGTCGTATAATGCAAGCACATTAATACCAGCAAAAAACAGTAAACATCTTTTAAGATAAAAAATTCAGTGGCTGGGGAAGAGACTAAACACTAGTTCATTCAAAACTACGTTTTCAATCTCTCACCGTACATTGCCTGGGGACGAGAATAAAACTAAAAACGTTTTATCCTTTCTCCCCGTACAGAGACTAGGGACGAGAGTAACTCGAGAACAACGTTACCCGCTTGAACGGAACGTTTTCTCTCCTCTCTCTCCCTCCGTCTCTATCTCTCTCTCTCTCTCTCTCTCTCTTGATTTCGCACCTAAGAGAAGAGCCCAATTACGTTTCGTCAAAAAAACATGTTATTTGACCAAAGGAAAAAACTGAAAGGTTTTTCAATTAAAAAGTTCCTTTAAAATAGAATTTAAAACATTTCAGCTTTGAAAGAAGAATGAACAAAACGTTAGAATCGATTTACTCTTTCTGCAAAGTGAAACCGTGATTCTCTCTCTCTCTATCGTAACGATAGAGCGCAAACTGCGTAGCATAAATAAACTAAACGTTAGTTCATCTTTGAAAACAGTACGAAGACTATTCAAAGAAAATCTTTCATAAAATATTTATCAAAAATATTCATTTAAAAAGTTTTAAATCATTAGCTCTTTAAAAGCTATTTACGATTGAAAGGGCTCAACGTTGTTAAACTTCGGTTTCCAAGTTAGGACCGCCTACTCTCAGGAAAGGTCGCATATAAACAAGTCATCAAAATTTATTTTTATGTTTATTATAAATGGAAAGTTAATCGAAGAGGCCTAATAAAGGCGGTGAGATATAAAATATATAGAGGAAAATCTATAATTAATTTATAACGTGATAAGATAATTGCTAAAAGCCTAAACACACTTCCGTCTAAGGGAAGGGTCGGCCATTTAAAAGTCAAAGAAAGTCCATACTCTCTTTGCCATCAAAAATTAAATCTATCCAAAAACGAGTTCAAGATTTAAGATGAAGATAAAACACCTGCACTGCGAAAGCTCAAACCAAAATGAAGTACTTCACCAAATATGTTGAGAAAACTCCAGGTTCTACAGCGAGTAAAAGTACGTCTTGTCGACACGTCGTCAGAGAAGAAATTGAGTCTTTGTTTACATCGAGAGTGGTATCTGGCCGACAGTTGGCGCTGGTGGGCACACCCGCAACCTGTATAGCGATCGCTGGCGAGTTTTTACTGTTTTTTGTCTGTCGAGCAACAGAGTTGCAGCTATTATATATTCACCGGCTAAGTTAAATATTTAAAAATAGGTTTGTCTGTTAAATGGACACAATCAATTTCCAGGTTAAATACAATTTAACTAACTTAAAGATGGTTTTACCTTTTGTCAAATCCTTCCTCTTCACAAATCTGGTATAATTTTGCTGAAAAAGAGTCTCTGGTCTGGGGAGAAAGAATCATCATCACACAGGCTAATCCGCAATCCCAGTTGTGTCTCTGCTGCACATGGTCAATACTCAGCATAAAATGTTCTTCCACGCCTCCTCCCTCTGACCCTCCCATGTTAGTAACCAACCTGAAATAATTCAATTATCAAATATTTGTACATAAGAAAATTGTTTTTTCATACTAAACCATCACTTATAAACAGCCTATACTGTATTTATTTTACAGCGCAGTGCTTTAATACAGTATTGCAAACAATACAATCTTTTGCCTTACAGACAGAAAAAGAGCAACAGTAGTACAGTACTGAACAAACTGGCGCATCACATGGATTTCCTGGTTTATAACAGGTAAGTACAAACTCAGTGGAGTTAGGGAGAACATTTGTTATAAAAGAGGTAGGTCTACAAGAAAGAAATTATCACATTATTTCTTTGCAAATACAAACAATCCCACTAGCTTATGAGAAGGATATTCCAAAACCAAACCATTGTTCTCTAGTTCTGGGAAGTGCTTAGCTCTGTACCATGGCCTTCCACTATCTTGGGTTAGAGTTCTCCTGCTTGAGGGTACACTTGGACACACTATTCTATCTTATTTCACTTCCTCTGGTTTTGTTAAAGTTTTTAGTTTATAAATGAAATATTTATTTCAATGTTATTACTGTTCTTACAATATTTTATATTTCCTTGTCTCCTTTCCTCACTGGGAAATTTTCCCCTGTTGGAGCCCCTGGGTTTATAGCATCCTGCTTTTCCAACTAGGGTTGTAGCTTAGCAAGTAATAATAATAATAATAATAATAATAATAATAATAATAATAATAATAATAATAATAATAATAATAATAATCATCATCATCATCATCATTAAAGAAAAGTGTTCTTTGTTCCCTCTCCCGTCAATTCCTTACCACCGACAAAAGGTCATGCAGGTTTGGTCTTCAAGTATAAGAGTAACTAAATCAGACCATTGGTTGCTTCCTCCCAATTTGCAGTCAGGATGGAGAAAAACCCCGGAATCTGTTAGAGCCAGTTCAGCATGAGGACTTCCTTCAGCACAGGGTGAAATGGTGAGACCCAGAGCAGGACCAAGGGAGCTGAAAAGAGTGGTTAGATTTCCTAATGTGTCAATTCTACAGAGACCCCAAACGTTCTTCTGCCGTGACAAAACACTCTTAAAAGGCCACTGACCCTGTTACATCAGATCCCACAGGGGAAAGAGAAACGACATGTTGCTCACCCGATCTGTTGACTACCTCGGAAAATAACGACATGCAGTAACGCTTACCTCCTAACACTTCATCCACCAAGTAAGGTCTAGAAGGATTATCTGATGCCAGTCAATCAACTGAACCCTCTCCCTAAGTGTTTGCTTGGAAAGTTTTCTGAGCTAAGATAGTCATACTGTTTACATACACTTCTCTCACTGAGAGACCAAGTTGTACATACATCACATATATCAGTCAGGTTACAATTCCCTCCTCTACAGTTAACAAATAAAAGACGGGTATCAAATGCAAATCTGCAACTTATTTTTATTTTAAACTTGTGGCATGAAGTGTAATGGGAAGCTTGGTCTAAAGTAGAAGGATGGTCGATCTGGTCCATGCTGACGAAGAACTCTAAATCACTGTCCAATTCTTCCTAAGTCTTTGTTGAATATTCATCAATGAGTTGATAACACTGAATAATTGTTATAAAGAAGCAAGCTTCCTACTATAGTTGAATCAAAAGCAGAAGCCGGGAGGTCTACTCACACCGGCAGTAAGATCAGAAGAGGTGGTTCCTGGTGGTGAGACAGGATACTACCCTATTGGTTTACAGATTGGATACCACACAAGTCCTGAGTGCCCTGGGTAGCCTTATATCACTCTGATATTGCTCCTAATTAAGAAATTGAGCCGACAGATCACTCTTGTCAGAAAAGATGACAGCCAAAACAAATATGGCAGCTGAATAACTAGTCAAGGATGTGCATAAGCAATTACCAGAAATCTTACAATACTAAACTGATATAATTATATCATTTAATACGGGACTTAGTGTGTATATTTTCCTTAAGTAAAAGAATTACAGAGTAAATTATACTAGAAGCAATTTGCTGCAACAAGATCTATTGGCAAATGTTGATTGTGCAATTGATTATTAGACAGAGAGTATTTAGTACAAGTGAGTCCTAAAGAGACGAATTCTCTGCAGGCAAAACTCCTGATGAAGCATCAGGATGAGGGGCACCTGGAAGAAGACTCCTTCTGTTAATAATTTCAACAACCATTCCAGCTCTGATGAAGACACTCCCTATTTCTAAAGAACATATTGGCTTATGAATATAATGTACAGTATGTGGGATACAGTATTAATCTAGATATTACTAGCAAGAATATAAAACCATGTATTCCATACTAAGACACCTTCCCTGTCATGCCTGGTTCTCAGTACCGCACTGTCTCTCACTCATAAACGGGGAGACGTCAGTTGTTGGAGTCTTACACGGCTCCTGTCAAATGGTCTTCCTTGACTTCTTGGAAGATAACTTCTTAAAAATAGCATCTGAAAAATCTAACTAAAGTGCAGTAGAGGAAGAGGAAGAACTAGAAGAGGAGGAGCGTATACACGCTTCTTCTTGCCAGCTTCTATGAAGTCAAGGTCTTGGTAGCCAATGACAATGCTCGCATGGATCAAGAGGCCATAGGATCCTCTACAAAAGCAGCATAGAGAACACCAGGTGCCATTCAGCGCCTCCCCGGGTGAAGCATGAGTTGGGAAAACACTGCAAGGGCAGCTTAAGAAGTCCTGGCCACAGCACTGCCCAAGGGACACCAACTATCTTAGGTTCAGGGATAACTGGAAACAAACACGCACCCCCCAGGCACAATAACGAACGACTAAATTAATGGTAGGTTTGCAAATAAACCTGCAATACATTAACTGCATTTCATTGTACTGTACTTTTTATCAAACTTTCCCAGATTTACCCAAACATGACAGCATGTCTCCACACTTATCCACTTATTCTGAAAGAGAAAACAAAAAATTCAAACAGCCAAAAATTAAATGGCAGCAAGAGTATGTGTGTACTGCTACTCCTTGCGTCCAAAGTTAAATTTTTAACAGCCTCCAACTTCACTAAACTCATACTCCAGCCAAATGACGATGGTTTGTATTCATGAAGGGAAAAATAAAGGGATTGCAGCAGCCATAATAACAAAAAATAAGAAAATTATTGCAAATGTTTTATTTAAGGAGGAAGGATTAGAATAAAAGAAAAGAAATGATATACCAAATATGAAAATAAAATCAAAAGACATTCAAGATTATATAAAATTTTTTAAAATTAATTAGTATTTTTCCTAGCCATACGAACCTGAGATTACTTCAACGCGAGCTGATATTAGTTGTTGAAATGAACAGGTGAAGGAGCAGGGCAAAGTCGCTTCTCTATTCACTTTGTGCTACTCTGAAACAGGATTTAGAAGGGTGTGGTTTGATTAGGGAAGCTACTGTATATTAAAGGACACTGGTTTTTATGACTAGGAAAAATGCTACCGATAATTCATTTTAAATTTTGTTATTTGTTCCTATGCAAATTACAAACTTTTTCCTTTAATTAGGGAGCTTCTCTGCTTGACGGGTTGGAAGTCCACCTTGAATCAGAGTGGGAGATTCTTAACTTCTCTAAAGAGATTAACGCTGGGTTAAAGGAGAGTGAAGCAAAGCCACTAACACCCCTTATCTGTTTATCATAAGGATGATGAGACTGATAGGACCTGAGGTGTACAAAATGTACAGTAACAATTCAAAGGAAAATTTTTTCATGGAGAAATGTCAGCTGAACCAAATACTATGTATATGAGTACTGTAATGTGTTAGTAAAAAATTTACCATCACCCATAATATACTTCTTTGGTTTCAAAGAATGGAGCTCTGAAGTCTATCAGAAGATTGAATTTCTCTATATGTTCTACTATTGAATCTATTATAATTGATTCAAAAATTTTGCAAGACACCATCTAGTCCGACCCGGTTGTAACATTTTGACCGTTGACCCCAAGAGATGGGCAAAAATGAAGAAGAGGAGCCAGTTATATTTCATTGTCAACAGCCTGCCCAGCAGTAGGAGTCTTTTCAGCCTCTGCTGGGAACAGCGAATACTCAGAATTCCCAGCAAACAAGTGAATCCTGAAAAAAACACATAATTCTATCCACGATCTCCTAACCTCCACAGAATACTCCCTGGGGATTGATCCAGGGGCATAACTGCAGAGGCAGCAGCAGCAGGCACATCGCCAGTGTTTTCATTGACATTGCTCAGCCGGACCCCGACAAACGCCTAGCGTGCTTCTTCACCTTCAGCGCATACGCCTACCACTGCATCGGAAGTCACAATTGACCCTTAGCACAAGGGGATACCAGCGAACAGATTTGCTCTTGACTCAAGGAACAGAGGAAGTGCAGGTCTACCTCCAACTTTGTCATGAAGAAACTGCAGCACCCCCTCTTCCCCCCACAAACACAAATTTCTTGTTTCTACAGTATCCCATTGTCAACAACAAAACAAACAGAAGAAAAAGCATCAAGTAAAGAATCAACAGCTTGAAGAGCACTACCACACGTGTGAACAACACATGGTCGAACAAAAAAGTAAATAGAGAACTAACTGGGGGGTTCGCCCCGCCCCTCACTTGTCAGATAACTGATCGTTATCTATTTCATCGACCAATTCCAGTTCACGCCAAAATAATGTCCCTAATTAAAAGACAAGGATTTGTACCATATATCACGTAGGAACAAAAGGCGCTTCAAAGCAGAAAGCTAAGGAGGTCCCAATGAAGAAGACCAACTCTCTTAGCCAGAACTAATCTCTCTTGGGGAGTGCCAATATTTATAGAATTAATAATCAAGGAATGTTTTTCTGGTCCTATACTGCAGGGGAACACTACTCTATAGAGGACCTACACGTTCAGTTTATCGTATGTATTCCAAGGCATTCAGCACTTCGCACAGCATATTGTTCGTTTAATGACAAATCCACATTATCGAAGCACTTAGAAAAGAAGAAAGTCTTCAGTTTCTGGAACATGTGAAGCAAATCAGTGCATAGTTCATACAAAAATACAATATTACAGTCCGTCTTGCAATCCCGACTGAGATCAGCGATGTTTTAGAGTTGTGAGGAAATTAAGGGGATAGGCGCTACCCTGAGGTACCCTTGCCTAACCTGACATAAATTTCAGTGTTATTGCATATCGCAATGTATATTCGACCTTACCTTGAGCTTTAATAAATAACCTTGTAATTACCTTTACTCAAAAAACCCTTATATTTCTAAGAAAAATTACGGTTATAAGATATATTGATACCAAACTTAGGGTTAGGACCTGGTGTGACAGTCTGAACGATCCCCCAGTCTCAGAATTCTCCTTGACATTGTATAATGGCTCTTTTCCGCCATTAGCTCGCTTCGCTCGCATGAAAATAAAACATCAAGCTCGTATGTACTGGCAAGCGGTAATGTTGAGCTGCGCACGCTAACATTACAGGAAAATAAAACATCAACCTCGTGTGCACTGGCAAACGGTAACGTTCGCGCATGCACAGATTATCAAGGAGAATTCTGGAACCGGGGGATCGTTCAGACCATCACACCGGAATAGAGACTAGCGAAGTCTAATTTGTATAACATACTTTAGTCTCCCTCTGGACTGGATTAATGAACTTGGGGGTGTATTTATGATAGCGGCCACCTGTATGTATGATGACGGCTGACTAAGAATATGGCAGTGTAAGGGCGGGTTTCATTGTAGTGAATTACATGGCAATGTAACCTAAGAAAAAAACTACTGTTTATAATAGAAAAAATTACGCTCTCTTCGAAAATGACACTCGTTCCCGTCGCAAATTAATAGTTTCAGAAATATGTATACATCTATATCCTCCAATAATGGGGGACCCCCAGTGGGAACTCGGGGTTTTGGGTGGGGAAAACACACTGGGGAATCGATATATAAACGTAAAACAAGCCTTTTCTTCTCTATACATTACCTTCTTGAAATTATAATAACCGGAGGAAAATACAAAACAGTATATCTGGATAAACTTTGGAGGCGCCGTTACAAAGATTGTGTCATGAAAAAATACAGTAACCAGTGCTGCCAACGTCCGATGTAGATCAAATATTATTTTGTGACCTGTCATACTACTAGGCTAGGTTAGGTGGGTTTGTTAGGTTCTGTGCCCTTTTTGTACTTTTTATATAGAGTAAAACTTATATGGAGAAATTATTTAATATATGGAAATATCTATCATTACTATCTTTAGTAATGTCAACGTGCTGTTGGTAACTCTGTGTACCATAAGTCAACGTTGGTAACACTGTGTATTATTGATAAAGTTATCCGAATTGGTTGATCTGTTTGTTTCCGATTGAAATGATCATCAAATTCGCTTAATTCACGTTATTTACTATAGGAAAACAATTATATTTCGTTTCCCCAGTATGTTTTCCCCACCCAAAACCCCGAGTTCCCACTGGGGGTCCCCCATTATTGGAGGATATAGATGTATATATATTTCTGAAACTATTCATTTGCGACGGAAACGAGTGTCATTTTTTAAAAGATCGTAATTTTTTCTATAAGAAACAGTAGTTTTTTCCCTAGGTTACATTGCCATGTAATTCACTACAAAAATACCTATGGGCGTTCGAAAGGGGGCGTTTGCGCCCCCCCCCCCCCCGTTAGGTAAGTAGGTAAGGACACGGCTTGTAGGTAAGGTTAGAGGGAAATTTAGGTTAGTTGATGTCTATCTTTTAAGATGGCGGAGGAACAGACCGCTGAAATACAATGCCTCCTGAAATTGTGCTACAAAGCCCCGTATTGGGTAAATTTTTACTGTATTACAGATTCTCATTGGGACCTGGGAGGCCATTCAACGCTCATATACCTCACAAATATCTTCAAGGAAAGTCTTGCAGAAGGCACAAGAGATTTCAATGTCTTTTATACATATTCTTTACCCTGTTTATACTAGAAAATCCCATTCTCTTTTAATAATCACACAGAAACAATAAGATTTCCAAAAAAGAATTAGTTCCTTTTACTTATCCTTGCCTCTAGGCCTATGGTGAAATAGGACTGGCACTTGCAATGATAAGAAGATGGTCGCTTAATTACCTTTTACATCCATTTGATCAAAATGGCAAAGAAGGAAAATAATATAAAAAATTAGAGAACCAGAATTATTTCTGTTTATATGTAAAATAATTTATTCTATTCAAGTTTTATACCAATAATATTGTATATTCAATGCTACGAAATGTGATTTAATTTAATAAGCAATCTCACGCAGAAGAAGGTCGCGAAAATTAATTACACTGTCGTAATCTCTAATTATCTCTCATAAAAAATCTATAATAAGAATTAAATACAAATATTAATTTATTGTATAGTGCAGATTACTTCGATTAACTAGACATTCCATCAATATATAATATATAGTGCATACAAACAAAGTCTTGTTTACATTGATACACTGCATTCGTATTTAACCAAAGTGGCAGTGACTTTAACGTAGTTTCTTACTTCAGTATTTCAGAAAGTATTAAAAAGTAAAGTATTTTCTCATAATATACAAGATTTATTAATATTCAGTAATTATTTGGCATTATTGGTATTACAAAGTAGAATTTAAAGATTAATATCTTTCAATCGATTTTCATTAAATCCGAACACAACCAGTTTGGTTCAACATTTCCGTAGATTTCCCATGAATCAAACGCGAGGCGACTTTCAGTGTTGTTTGGCACTGTGAGAAGGAGGTTTGTCCATTTTCTCGTAGAGAATAAAAGAGTGCCTTATTTAAATCAGTCATTAAGCTTCTATAAGTTAAGTATGTGTAAGTTTTCGCACTTTTATTTTTGATGAACATAAGCCTGATATATCATTATATAGTCTTTTATTTGAAAAAAAAAATAATAATTTATTGTTTACGATAAAATGACTGCGAAGGTCGTATAGAAAGTAAGGTTCCACTGCAGTACAGGAATAGTAAAGTAGCCCTTAAAAGTATTTAAAGTATATAATTTCCGTGATAATCCTGTGCTTGAGATGCCTTTCACATAAAAGTTCTACAGAAGAAGAGTGCGCTTAGGCCTTAGTACAAGTAAAAGGCCTTAATGTGATGAAATAACGTAAATTTCCCCTACTTGCTGAAAATCTGTCTTTGATCAACTCTTAAATCTATTTAGGCTGTATTGTCGATAGTATAAGATGGTGATATTTTATGTTATCAATGAATGTATTTGGCTCTTAGTCAACTGGTCTATATATATATATATATATATATATATATATATATATATATATATATATATATATATATATATATATATATATATATATATATATATATATTATATATATATATATATATATATATATATATATATATATATATATATATATATATATATATATATATATATATATATATATATATTATATATATATATATATATATATATATATATATATATATATATATATATATATATATATATATATATATATATATATATATATATATAATTCACATGATGTTTGAAAATAAGAAAGAGGCGTATCCTGCTGATTGGATAAAGATAAAAAGTGACATAATGTGTCCATTTACTTTATAGTTATGGCCCCAATTTACTATTGGGCCTACCAACTTTAGGTTTCTGCATTTACTAGCTTTGCGCATCATTTATAAGATTCTAATTCACGAAATAAAGATAACATTTGACAGTTGCAAAATTCTATTTATTTAGCAATTAACAGAAAGAAAAAAGAAATTCCCCTGGTGGACCATTAAAATTTTCGTCTATCTGATTACAGATCTTTTTAATTGGTAGTAAATTTTATCATTTATACAATTGTAGCATCCTGCTTTTCGAACTAGGGTGTAGTTTAGCAGGTAGTAATAACAATAATGATGATAATTGTGCTACCGTTCGCCTGATAGGATTTCAATTACTATATATATACTGTATATATATATATATATATATATATATATATATATATATATATATATATATATATATATATATATATATATATATATGTGTGTGTGTGTGTGGGGGGGGGGTCTGCGAGACTACGTGAACTATGTAATATTGTAATATTAATCAGAAACTATAATAGGGTTCGCCATGATTGACGAGTTACTTCTGTTTTATGCATATAGTTATATGGTCACTGTGTTAGCCAAGTGGATAGAAGTACGCTTTAACCAGGCTTGTGGCATTAACCCATGACAGGACTCCCGAACATTTCACGCTCTCCTTTCGTACAATTTATTACATTGATATTACAACTGAAGTTAATATAGTTGCATAGGCCCCTGCTCTTGGTGCAGCCCTAGACCTAAACCTAGTCAGCCCTTGAGAGAACTCAGAAACTATATTGTTTCTTGTCTTATTTAGTGTTTTAGCTCTGTGCCTTTTCCTCCTGTTATCTCTTATTCGAACGTCGCATATTCATTCTAACTCTTTATCTGATAATTCATACTTAAACACTTGCACCAAATGGCATAAATTCTTTTTCAATGCGCAGTGAGTCAATCATGAGACTATGAGTGCACACATGTTCACAAGGCACAAGTGTAAACGTTCATGAAATTACCAATGAGCGCAAGATCCGGGTATCATTACTCATGCTAATAAGGGAAACTTCAGGAAAGGAACACTTATTAAACCAGGCAAATATCAGGATATATATATATATATATATATATATATATATATATATATATATATATATATATATATATATATGTGTGTGTGTGTGTGTGTGTGTGTGTGTACTTTAAAATAAAAAAAATTTTCTTGTATATATCATGATATAAATATATAAAAAAAAAACCCACATTCACGAAAAAATATATTTTTCATGGATGTGGATTTTTATTTGATATATATATATATATATATATATATATATATATATATATATATATATATATATATATATATATATATATATATATGTGTGTGTGTGTGTATGTATATATATATATAAAGGATTTTTTCACTATTTATGAAAGATATTTTATACTATAACATATTAGGTCTACCTAATATTAAACAAGTGCCATCAATGTACAAAAATTATCATCATTTAATGTAGCAGCTATTTCTAGATGTCGCAAAATATCTTCAGCCAGATATATCATTATTATCGTCATATTTGATGGATTTAAATTGTGTTTTTAATATAATTTAATCTTTTTAAAGGGTTTGGTCCTTGGGTGTTATTCTTAAACCTCATCATGGCAGAAGCCAATGAGATAGTCCCGCAGATTCCCAACGGTGTTGAACTGGGCACTGTGTCCATCTACAATATTTGGGAGCACGCTCTTCGTCAGCAGAAAGGTCTGGCTGTTCAACGGGAAAATCCAAGTGAGTCCTTGAAATTGCTAATTGTAAATTGGGTGATATAGCTTTCTTTATTTCAGGCAAAGTTTTAAAACTGTACGTGAGAAATCGATATAACTTTTGAGACAGTTCTAAACTCCTCGAACTTCAAAAGTTCAAACTTGCTGAGAATGTTTTTAATGTTGAACGTGCTGATATGAATATCTTTTTATAGATTATATATGAAATTCTATTTTAATGTTACTATTCTTAAAATGTTCTATTTTAATTGTTCATTACTTCTCTTTTAGTTTATTTATTTCATTATTTCCTTTCCTTATGGTGTTATTTTTCCCTGTTGGAGTCCCTGGACTTATAGCCTCCTGCTTTTCCAACTAGGGGTGTAGCTTAGCAAGTAATAATAATAATAATAATAATAATAACAATAATAATAGTAGTAGTAGTAGTAGTAGTAGTAGTAGTAGTAGTAGTAGTAGTAGTAATACCGCTAGAGAGTTATGGGGTCTTTTGACTGGCCAAACAGTACTACATTGGATCCTCCTCTCTGGTTACGGTTCATTTTCCCTTTGCCTACATACACACTGAATAGTCTGGCATATTCTTTACATATTCTCCTCTATCCTCATACACCTGACAACACAGATTACCAAACAATTCTTCATCACCCATGGGGTTACTGCACTGTAATTGTTCAGTGCCACTTTCCTCTTGGTAAGGGTAGAAGAGACTCTTTAGCTATGGTAAGCAGCTCTTCTAGGAGAAGGACACTCCAAAATCAAACCACTGTTCTCTAGTCTTGGGTAGTGCCATAGCCTCTGTACCATGGCCTTTCACTGTCTTGGGTTAGAGTTCTCTTGCTTGAGGGTACACTCGAGCACACTCTCCTATCTTATTTCTCTTCCTCTTGTTTTGTTAAAGTTTTTATAGTTTATATAGGAGATATTTATTGTTGTTACTCTTCTTAGAATATTTTTATTTTCCTTTTTTCCTTTCCGCACTGAGCTATTTTCCCTGTTGGAGCCCCTGGGCTTATAGCATACTGCTTTTCCAACTAGGGTTGTAGCTTAGTAAGTAATAATAATAATAATAAAAGGTAGTTAAAAAATGCTAGTCCCACTAATCATTAAAATTATGTTACTGTTTGGATCACGAGAAACTTGTGTAAGAAGTGAATGTTGAATCGACACACACACACACACACACACTCAGATTGCTTACATATGAAACACGCTATGTTTTCAGTATAAATCTCAACTTTGAGAGCGTGTACATTGCTTAGTCTAAAATCACGAATTTCAATTGTAAAAAATTTTGAATGAGAACCACAAAAAATAACATATTGGTCGATTAGTATTTACAAATATCAAAGTTATTTTTTACTTCGTTGTAATAACATATTTTTATAAATATATATGATACTATAAGTGAAAATTCTAAGAAAAAAAAATAGTAAGGCTGCAATATATTACTATAGTTTAAACGTATTCATAACATTAAAATCGTCATAATATAATCTTCAAAATCAATAGTTTCCGAAAATGACAGAAAATATTAGGAATGTTATTCCAGAAATCGTTTTATTTGATAATAAAGAAAACGAAATAAAAAAGGAGAGAGGAACAGTACATTTTATACATTGACAGAAATACGTGAATCTTATACCTAAGTTGATGATTAGAAGGTCGTCGTAATATACATTTTCGAGCCAAGCAAGTTATTTACATCGTACTATTCAAACCTCTTCTGCATAACTTCGAGTGTCAGTGAGTTCTTGTGTGAATGATTCCTAAAGAACTTATCTCTAGGAGACATGACAGTTATTTTTCATGTTAAGGATGAACTTCATATCTGATCGTGGTTCCTGGTTACTAAGTGCTCACTGCGCAAAATAAGTTTGCGGGCACTCTATCACCTTATAGATACTGTAGGTGCAAAGCTTCTAAGCTTATTCTTATTATTAAGGGCAAACTTTACTGGTTATTTCCCTTGTGCTACGACATTTTGACTTCAGAAGAAAAGACATGTGTAGCCATGGGATGTTCCTTGGCACATATATTTTCAAATATATGTAGAACGTGTGTGTAGCTCTTGAATGTTTGAAATACTTCTATTGAAGTTTTATTTCATTTTAGTTGAGGTTACAAAAGGAAGTTATATACTCTTAATTTTATTACATGATTATCTTTTTATCATTATACCACAACTTACCCTAATTTTCATGGCGTAATATTCTATAATGATTAACTTATCTATAAGGCTGAGATATTTTTGTTTTATAACTTGAATACCTTTTTTATTTATATTTTTGGATCTTAGTATTGTATACAAGGCACAGGAGAATGTTCTTTAGTTTGTCTGCTGGCAGATAGCTAGTTTAAACTTGAAAAATAATAAGATTCTCCAGTCTAGACATCCTCAAAGGATTCTGTTTCAACAGTTAAATTTCAGTGAATTGTTATTTAAGGACAATGTAGAGATCTATTCACTATAAGGTTTAGATACCTGTAGACGAAACTTGACAGACTGCAAAGAAATACTCAATACTCGATTTACTGAAAAGGGGGGAGGGGCGAGTTCAGTGTATGAAGATAACTATACCCTAACCTGGTTTTATGTCAAAGAAATAATTGATTTACTAAAAAATAAGTTCCATGTGTGAAGATAACCATACCTTCGCCCTGGCTGATTGTACAGTATACGTTTATGGCGTGTAGCAATGACTAAAGACATTTTTTCTCTTATCCCCGCAGACATTGGGACAATTCTCTCGCCGGAATTCTTTCTCGTCATAAATCTAGTGCCACAGGACGCCCCGCATCCACTCTATTCTGATAAATATGCAAGCTTGAGAACCGAGTTTCTTCTCGACTACATGATTCAAGAACCCGTCTTGCCGGATGATGCTCGCATGACTGCGCCAGAGGGACTCGTAGTGACCAATCTTAATGGCAAGCAAATCAAATTCCAGAAAGATGGCGAAGGTAATATTTTAGGGAGTCTTGGTGAAGCTAATATTTTAGGGAGTCTTGGTGAAGGTAATATTTTAGGGAGTCTCTCAAGACGGGTTTACACGGTCGAACGGTTCGTCGAACGCGGTTCGACAGGCAAGTGTTTGAAGTAATGTTTGAATGTGTGAACGGAGTATTTGGTTGTCGAGCAGTTCGAAGAAAGTCTGTTCTTGGCGGCACGACAGACAAGTATTTGTAGTGATGTTCGAATGTGTGAACGGAGTATTTGGTTGTCGAACAGTTCGAAGAAAGTCTGTTCTTGGCGGCACGACAGACAAGTATTTGAAGTGATGTTCGAATGTGTGAACGGAGTATTTGGTTGTCGAACAGTTCGAAGAAAGTCTGTTCTCGGCGGCTCGACAAACAAGTATTTGAAGTGATGTTCGAATGTGTGAACGGGGTATTTGATTGTCGAACAGTTCGAAGAAAGTCTGTTTTTGGCGGCTCGACAAACAAGATTTGAAGTAATGTTCGAATGTGTGAACGGAGTATTTGATTGTCGAACGGTTCAAGAAAAGTCTGTTGACTCTGTTCTCGCCTGACTGTTGTGGGCGGGGCTTAATTGTCCATAATCATTATGCGTTTGTGGTTAACTTCACCTCTTCGAACCGTTTGACAAGCAAGTGCGACAACCAGGTTCGACGAACTGTTTGACTGTGTAAACTCAGTCAGAGGGTGAGCACCAATTTGGCCCTTGGATAATTTAGGAAAACCATATTTTTTTTCTTTCTTTTTTTTTTTAATCCTACCTTAAGAAATTTGGTGAAATTATATCTTCCGTTATTTTTGTTTCAAAGTAAAATCCCTACCTTGGCTACCCAAAATCCTATGCCACTTCATGCAGAAACAGACCACCATTCTTGTTTCCACGAAAAATTTTCAAATGTGTATAAACTATCAGACAAAAATTCTTCTGTCGTAGTACTTGACCAAAAGCTTCATACAAGATCAAATAAACGTAATCAATTTTGTGTATGTTTGGATCTTTAGTTCATTTAACTTCATGATGATGTGAACATACCCAATAGCAATATGTACTAAAATGAGTGACATTTTTGTCTGGTCTAAATCCTAGGATAGAAATATATTTTTTTCATGAAATGAAAATTCTTAGTATTATAGCCTTAATAAAAATGTAATTGTTGGTGCAAAACTCATCATTATCTCCAGGAGTACGACTGATCACGATTTACTTTTTTTCAAACTTGAACTGTTTAAGAAATCTGCAGTAAGTGACATTCAACCTTTTATTTACTACTACTCCTTACAGGAAATCTCTCCGTCAATGGGGTGAGTGTCGAAGGAACGAACCCTGTGAAGGATGGACCAGTTGTCTACAACATTTCCGACTTCCTCTTTAACCACAAAGAGAGAGTGGATGTTGCATTTCAAGATCTTCTCAGATCAGACACCTCACACTTCGGGCATCAAATGAGTAAGAATTGTCCCCCTTTTATTCAGGATTGAAGTTCTTTATTACTTAGTCCTGATTTGTAGAAGATACAGATATTTTCAGAAGGTCGAAAGATTGTCAGGATAAGTAGAAGAAGAGTCAAGGGTTATAACCGTGACTGATAGACCCGAGAAAATTTGATTTCAATCTTGTTTTCAAAAGATTGAAAAGTTCTAGAAAGTCTAGATAATAAAGAGGAATCAGTGCTGAGTTTACGAGGCCATAATTTAGGCCTTCTTCGTGAGCCTGTTGACTAAATTTTTCTAGGAAAAATTAAGCATATCTTTCTAAGCTAAAATCAATACTATCTGTAAGGTTAAGAAATAGTGACATTCTAAATGATAATTTGTTGTTCACTGAAAAATGTCAAATTAATATTCTATTTTTTCCTTTCAATCAGAGAAAATATGAGTTCTACTTTCTTTATAGTAATGATAACACTTCAAATTATTTAGATTGAGATGCTCTTTTATTTTTGTTTTCGCTAATACATAAAAATTATTAAAATTTCAGATCCCTTGATGCCACCACCTCCTCCTGGAAACTTCTAGAACAGTGGTTCTTAAACTTTTTTGCCTTGCGCCCCCTTCTGCATTAAGCAGAGATCCCATACCCCCCCCCTCCCCACCCTTGAAATTTCTGCCAAAGTAGAAAGTATTATTTCAATAAAATAAACATTGTTCATAGAAAATGGGTAAAATAGATATATTATGATGAAACAAAATTTTACCATAATCTTTTTTTCAAACTGTTTTAGCATTATACAAATTACCGTTATTACATTGATAGAAAATACTGGAAAAAATACAAATTACTGCAAAAATAAACATAATTTTTACTCTTAATACAATCATTCATGGATCATGACCACATCAAAAAATATTACACATCCTCCTTAGTAATTGATTTATCCATATTTATGTAGTATTGTAAAACAAAAGCCATCATAATTACTACACTTTTATTTTCATTGTTACTATTTTAACTACTTGCACCCCCCTTCAAAGCTCCTGGCGCCCCCCAGTTTAAGAATCACTGTTCAAGTTCAGTTGTTGTCGCCATACTGGGAAGCATCTGTGGTAAATTTGATGATTAGGCTAAAATTAGTGAAATTCGGTATACTGGAATGATGAAGAAATAAAACTTAAGATCTGACTTTCTAATGTTATTTATCAACCATATGTATGTGTATGTTTACACAAACACACACACACACACACACACACACACACACATATATATATATATATATATATATATATATATATATATATATATATATATATATATATATATATATATATATATGACCATGAATGGGAGGTAAATCAGTTGTTGTTTGTGGATGATACTGTACTGGTAGCAGACACAGAAGAGAAGCTTGACCGACTAGTGACAGAATTTGGAAGGGTGTGTGAGAGAAGGAAGTTGAGAGTTAATGTGGGTAAGAGTAAGGTTATGAGATGTACGAGAAGGGAAGGTGGTGCAAGGTTGAATGGAGAGTTACTTGAGGAGGTGGATCAGTTTAAGTACTTGGGGTCTATTGTTGCAGCAAATGGTGGAGTGGAAGCAGATGTACGTCAGAGAGTGAATGAAGGTTGCAAAGTGTTGGGGGCAGTTAAGGGAGTAGTAAAAAATAGAGGGTTGGGCATGAATGTAAAGAGAGTTCTGTATGAGAAAGTGATTGTACCAACTGTGATGTATGGATCGGAGTTGTGGGGAATGAAAGTGATGGAGAGACAGAAATTGAATGTGTTTGAGATGAAGTGTCTAAGGAGTATGGCTGGTGTATCTCGAGTAGATAGGGTTAGGAACGAAGTGGTGAGGGAGAGAACGGGTGTAAGAAATGAGTTAGCGGCTAGAGTGGATATGAATGTGTTGAGGTGGTTTGGCCATGTTGATAGAATGGAAAATGGTTGTCTGCTAAAGAAGGTGATGAATGCAAGAGTTGATGGGAGAAGTACAAGAGGAAGGCCAAAGTTTGGGTGGATGGATGGTGTGAAGAAAGCTCTGGGTGATAGGAGGATAGATGTGAGAGAGGCAAGAGAGCGTGCTAGAAATAGGAATGAATGGCGAGTGATTGTGACGCAGTTCCAGTAGGCCCTGCTGCTTCCTCCAGTGCCTTAGATGACCGCGGAGGTAGCAGCAGTAGGGGAGTCAGCATTATCAAGCTTCATCTGTGGTGGAAATGTGGGAGGTTGGGCTGTGGCACCTTAGCAGTACTAGCTGAACTCGGTTGAGTTCCTGATTAGGCTGAAGGAACATAGAGAGTAGAGGCCCCCTTTTTGTTTTGTTTCATTGTTGGTGTCGGCTACCCCCCAAAATTGGGGGAAGTGCCTTGGTATATGGATGGATTGATATATATATATATATATATATATATATATATATATATATATATATATATATATATATATGTATGTATGTATATATATATATATATATATATATATATATATATATATATATATATATATATATATATATATATATATGGCATAATTGTGTCTAGTGAGTCATGGGTGGAATTACAAGAGATGATAGAAGATTTGAATAGAGAAAGCAGAAATATAGGACTGAGAATGAATATGAGTAAAACTAAGATAATGTTCAATGAAAATGCAGAGAAACAACAAATAAGAGTTATGGACGAACCTCTACAGATAGTTAATGAATATACGAACTTAAGAAAGACAGTAAGTGTTTCCCTAAGTCACAAAACCGAAATTAAAAGATAAGTATTGGATGGAGAGCATTTGTTAAACAAAATGAGTTTATGATAATTAAAATGACACTTTCTCTAAAAAGAAAAGTATTTAATGAGATGGTCCTACCAGCATTAACTTAATCCTCAGATATATGGAGCCTTACGAAAACCTTAGAACATTAGGTAGTTACAACCCAAAGAGCTATGGTAAAAATAATAATGGGAATAACACTAAGAGACTGAAAAAGAGCAATATGGATATGAGAGCAAACTAAAGTACAGGATATTCTAACCACATGTAACAAAAAGAACTGGACTGAACATAGCAGGATATATAAATAGAAGGACAGGCAATAGATGGGCATTAAGAATAACAGAATGAGTCTATGGAAATTGTAAAAGAAGCAGGGGAAGGAAGAGAAGACGATGGATTGACGGACGAAGACAGTTTGCGGGCGTGGACTGGTACAGAAAGACCATAAACAGACAAGTGAAACGATATGTCTGAGCCTTTGTTCTGCTGTGGACTAGCAACGGCTGATGATATACATATATATATATATATATATATATATATATATATATATATATATATATATATATATATATATATATATATATATATAAATATATGTGTGTGTGTGTGTGTGTGTGCATTACAGACACGGAAGGAAAAATTAAAAGACGTACGTCCGTCCATTAGGGACATTGACAGACTCAACGCCGAGAATTCATATACAGAGCCATCCTATTTATACAGGAGAATGGGATCCCACAGCTGTCAGTTCCTTGATAATTCCAAATAAGTCAGAGTTTAGATAAGAGAATAATACCGGATTAACGGAAAGCAGACCAGGGCTTAGAGATAAATTTTAACCTGTGGTAGCCCACAAGAGATTAAAAAGGATTCAACAATATTCCTTTGGGTGTAGTCATCTACATGGATTATTTTAATCCTCTTTGACTAGCCAATTACATAACTAAATCCTAGCCAGTGGGAGGCCAAGGCATTATTAAGAGTAGACACGGCCACTTATACTGTTCTATCCTGACTGAAGTACCTTTGGATGTTTGGCCCAAGATCTATAGAGTAAACTTAGTTTTGCCGACATAGAACAAGTTACAATCTGAACAAGGAATACTATGTACTATATTATTATAATTTCAAGAACTATTGTTAATCAACATACCTTTTAAAGTACAATTATATTCAAACATTACTCTAATATTTAGTTTTTTTTTTTTTTTTTTTTTTTTTTCAAAAGGGGTATGCCATCTAAAAAACAATCATGAAATACCAAACAAAGTATATTATTGTTTATTTCTTTAATGGTCACTATATATAAACTGTCTTAGGCTTTATTCACATAATTTTCTAGAAAATACTTGGAATTGTAGAGATTTGTAACATTTTTTTTTTCAAGTTTTACTGAACTCATCCATTGTGTACTTAGGGCTATATATTCTAGGGACCCGAATGTACATAAAGGAAAAAAAAATCACAGAATATTTTATATATTTAGAATGACCAGAGTAAAAATGTACGTATGAAAAGTTATTGGTAGGCTTAAATTCATCTACTTATCTTACTATTAAACCGTCTAAAAAAGGGATATATGTCTACTGTAGGCTCCAGAGCCCTTAAATATGCGGCCCCGAGACTATATAAAAAGCTCACACGAAACATTCGAATGATTGAAGACATTAAGGCTTTCAAGAGGAAACTGAAGACTTTCTTATTTCATGAGTCTTTTGACAGTGACGATTTAACAGTAAATGAACAATACGCGATATGAAATGTTAAATACTCTGAACGAACAAGGTAAGACGACAGTGGAGGTCCTGTAGAGAGTAAGTAAGTAAAGTAATGCTCATAAAGATAAGTTCATTAACAGTATGGGTTGGATAAAGTAATTGATAAGCATCTAAAGTACCAGACAGGAAATCCAATAAATCATCAACAAGTACCTTGGAGAAACAACGACATAACACCAAAACTTACTTGTCTATGGTTAGAGTTTAGAAGTTAACATTTTGTATTTTTTTTTTCTTTTTCGCAAAGATTAGCTGAAATTTTTTTTTATACATGTGGGTTTGAAATATATCCTGAAATTGGAGAAAGTAATTTGACGAAAGGTTTTTATAATTTATAATCAATAGATCCTGTTGCACTAATAATTGGTCTTATTGATTTTCCTTTTTTTTTTTTTTTTGTGAGTTTTGATTATAACATATAAATAAGACACTTATACTCTGGCCACTCTAAAAATATTAAGTATTCTGTTTTATTCCTCCATCTACTTTAGGGCACTTATAATATGTAGTCCTGATTACAAAGAGAATGAGTTCAGTAAAATTGAATGCTTAAAAAAAAGAAAAATACAGAAAATTCTTCGGAGAAAATTAATCTATGTTCACTCCATAGAGGAACTTGATTATTATTATTATTATTATTATTATTATTATTATTATTATTATTATTATTATTATTATTATTATTATTATTATAAGCTGCAGCATAATCCCATCCCCATGTTGAATTCAGAATATTACAATAATTAGTTTTCCAATAGGGAAAACAGCTCATTATTAGTAAAGGAAAAAAATAAGAGCATTAACTATGAAATATTTCAAGAAATTGAAATCGTATTTATTAATTTCGTCACTTTGGAGAAGGCAAGTGATAAGGTTATATACCGTATATCAAAATGGCACTCCAAATAATTCTGCTTAAAATCTGTATACAGTATCATAACAGATATATTGTTATAGGTCCAGAAGCCCGTATTTCACAGAAGGTGATCATGAAAATAAAATTAAGATTAAATAAATGCTAGAAACTTTACCTTGGACAATAATATTATGTATTGGATTATCAAAGAAGGGGAAGAATAACATTGCGCATGGCGCTGCTCAACTTGAATAGTTTAGTTTCTCTCCGCTAGAGGCGCTTCTCTTTCTTTAGCTCTGTGTTTGTACCGAAGGTGTGTAAAATTTCCCGTTTCTGTTTTGTTCCCGGTGTTCTGTTAATTTTGATGCTTTTAAAGCTTATTTTAAACTTTTAGTGTGTATGGTAGGTATTTTGAGAGAGTTAAAGTGCAATATTACTTTAGGAATTCCTCGTTTCATCGAGTTGAAATGACTACGGTCTCACACATGGTTCGAGTGGAGGCTGGCCATCTGTAGAGGTGCCGTGTTATTTACACGTGTTTTTCTTATTTCATTAATTAAATCTTCATTCCCGTATTAAATAGTAATGTCAAATACGCATTTTGTTATTTATATTTATTTTTCGGTGTTGAGATTTGTTTAGAACCCATTTTATGTTCTAAAATACTCAATTTTTATACCAGGCCATACAAGACACCGTAGTTGGCCAATACTATATTACTATTGTCTTTTGAAAGTTACTAATTACGTTTATTTCATTGGAATTTACTAATTACATGATTTTCGACCATTTATGCCTGTAAATCTGCAAATTTGTGTCCTAGTGTAGCCCCATAGGCAGGCACTTATATCGTGGTCGTACTGGGAAGCTTTGCCTGACCGTGACCTTATTGCCTATTATATATATTCTTACAACTTACGATTATGTTATAAAATATATACCTTCAATTTTATGGTTCTTATGTCTGCTAATTCCTTGGTTTTGCGCTTTACAATTCCCTGGGAGTCGTACCCCAAACTGACAGCAAGCGAGATTTTTCATCGGTCACACACTAGTGCTGTGCCCATAACCCATTGTTAGACCTAAAGATGCCCGGGGTGGGTGTATGTATGATAGCGGCCACCTGTATGTATGATGGCAGCCGACTAAGTACGGAAGTGTAGGGGGTTAATACCTCCAGCTATTCAAGTAGGTAAGGCCACGGCTCGTAGGTTAGGTTAGGGGGAAATTTACATTAGTACTGTTTTTAATGCATGTAGGAGGAACTGGCTGCCAATATATAAAGGCTCCACGACTGTGGTGCCTACTCGTCCGAAGTGTCTTCTAGCCTAACGTGACCTCTTGAATATATTCTTAAAAATTATACATTACGATAGTGTATATCAGCGAGTCAACCGATATAGGTAGTGTGTAAAATACACAGGAGGCATCCTTGGTGGCCAATTTGTGTTCAATCAAAATTTAAACCCTAACATTGACACAAAGTTTAAAGGCTTGGCCATCGATCCTCTTACCACACCTCCATCCATGTCCACCTGTCAGTTTGTTGATACCTGATCTGCTGGTTTAAAACATAATAGCTAATGGTTTGTGCATGCAATCGACATGCTTTACTTAAGACCCCTAGAAGGTTGTATAGTATATTATGAAAGATATACCGGAGTCTTTGTATAATAGTGGCCAGTTCCTCCTGTGTGCATTAAAAATGGACCCTAGTTAACGTAAGCTCCCCCCCCCCCTCAAACAACCCACAAGCCTTGGCCTTACCTACTAAACCAAGGGGTCTTTCGACCCCCCTTACACATATTCTTAGCCCGGCTGCCATCATACATACACCCCAATATCCCCCCCTGCGACCCCCCCTTAAGGCCACAGTAATTTTCAGGGCACCACAGAACCTAACAAACCCACCTAACCTAACCTAGGGGCCCTGTACCCCTGCGACCCCCCCTTTAACCAGGGGTAAATTTGAATATATATATTTTGTTAAATCACTTCTTACCTTAAACGGAAGATGACGATGAAGATGTGGAAGGTTGTGGTTGACCCTCTTCTGAATCATCAAGTACTGGAATACGTTCAGATTTGGTACAATACCACACATGTCTATCCTCACGAAAATGTAAAGCCGAATCACATTTACCACACTGGACACTTAAAGGTAATACAGAATGCTCCCTTAGAAAACGATTCACTACTTCAGGAGTTCCATTATAATTCCCATGAAATCTGCCGATCACATCAAAATAGGAATAACGACATATTTCACACAACCGTACCGGAGGATCCATGACAGTCAAGTGACGTGTGATGAAAATATAGAAACCGGAACTTTTGAAAACCGAAAACAAACGACAATCACGGGTTTCTCCCATAATGAAATAGGGAAAAAAAACAAAATACTATCATTTACAATGTTATATTGCACGAAAAACAGATCCTTGAAACAAGACTGAGAGACCAATGAATCGTCCAATAATAACCCTTGAAAAGAACCCAGTAGTATTTAGATTGGAGGAGCGACATTAGTGGGAGGAGCAAATGCGCATTCAAGCAAATATTGTCACATTGCGCAATGGGGAGGAGCCAAGTATGATGAAAACAGATATACAAACGAACAAGAGCTACCTTGCGTGCCCATGGAAAGATATACACTAAACTTAGAAAAAGTCAAAGACCTTCAATTCCTGAAATATTTTTTTTCTCTAAGTATGCATTAGCGACAATAATGTATTGAGAAGAAGTGTTTTGTTATCACGTGCTTTACTAGGAAAATATATTAATATAATACATTTCCCAATTTGGTTGAATCCAAAACTTTACCTTTATTTCTTTTCTAGAATCCTGGCAAAAAAAGTTATTCCAATCTTCCTCATCACAAAAATTAATTTACGTTTCTCCATTGGCTTTACAGTACAGTAATTAATTTTAACATACTAATTCTTGCTGTAAAGATATCACTGATGCATATGTACAGTATTGTTATATATTTAATTTTCACTTTCTGTATATATATCTAAGCTCACTTTGCTCTATTTCTTCCAGTTTTCAGCATCTCATTTTCTGGTTTTGTATTTTATTTCTGACAAGGTCATTATTTCTCATCTGTCCTTATTGAATGTCCAGGAGTATTTTCAGTTTTTTCCCCATTCAGGCTATGGTTTATGTACTGCAGCTTTCCCATCTTATCACCCCTGTTTTCACAGATGCCTCTCTCCTTATATTAGTATTAGTTGTACTTTTAGCAGCACCTAATATTTTCCTAATACAGCATGTCATTCTCTATCCTATTTAAGTCTTTATTAAGGTTTGTTGAATTTTTTTTCTTCCCATAGAATAGATGGTAATGTAAGAATTTTCTAAAATGTTTTTCCTATTACATTATTACAATTTTTCTCTGATTGTTTAGTTAGCCAGGTTTTGTAGTTTTTTCTCATTACCCTTTTCTGATTTAGTTATGATCATATTACAATCTAGTTTAATTCCTGGTTCCTCGTTGCTTTCCACCATACAATGATTGTAGACCACTACTAGAAGGTTGAATTTTCTACTATTGATTCCTTATATGATCTGCTTTTCTTTCATGTTTTATACTATTTTACTCTTCTTTAATTCTAGCCCAAATTTTTTCAAGTTTCTACTAAAAGTTTTGATGTTGCAGTTTATAATTGTCATAGATTATCAACTGTCAGTGGTAGTTTGTTATTGTTGACTAGTGCAAAGATAATGGTTTTCCTATTTTGCAACATTTGTAGGAAGTGCTTGGGATATCATAAGTCAAATATTTGTAATAACATTATATTGACTAGAAGCTCTTGGTATCATTACTCTAATTATACTTGGTGATTAGATACGTATGTGATCGATAATGAAACATGGATTCTGTTTTAAGGCAGTGCGTTTAGGGAAATTATATGAAATTGCCTTCAAAGTAAACAGAATATTAGTAATAACAAAATCATTACATAATCAATACTGGGTAAAGTATGCTGCTGCAAAAGCTAACTGGTACGCAGACATGTAAATGTCTTCATTTGTTCTTTATTATTCGCCAAGAAATGCATTCAAAACAATGCCTGGTTTAGGTGTTGTGGTGAGGAAGACTTTGATAAAAAAAAAAAAAATGCCCTTTTAGTTAACATGGGAGTTCAAATGACCCAGCAAAGCTAGCCCATACACTGATGGTTTTGTAATTAATAACCAGTCAACTTAAATTCATCAAAATTTGTCCTAACCTTCATCTTATACACAAATATACAGCATTTACACCCCATCCTTGAGTGTAATTTTAAACTTCAGGTTATTAAAACTTTAAAACCTTTTTAAGGTTTAACTAGGCCAATTTGATATTAAGAAATATATATAGTACATTGGAATGGTTGAATATAGGTAATTTAATAGAAAAATGATGTACATGGGTATTATTGAAAATAGGTTCTATAAAAAGTTAGACGGGAAAGTTATTTGCCTTGGCCCTAATGCAATTAGTTACTGTTGTATTGACATCTCCGATTCTCCAGTTCTGAGAGGCCGTAGATCAACCAAATTCTTACGTAAATGGGGGGCCATTCATTCGTACAGCTGGCATATGAGCCATTTATGTATTGTCTTGCTCATAGTAAACCAGATAAACCTCAGCATTGGTTGATCCAATGAAAGTAGTGCTTCATACAATCATCAATGGGGTGAGGTGAAACTTCCTTTCAAGTTGACATTGAGGCCTGTTGGCGGTGAATAGACCCACACATTCCACTCTCGTCCTAATGCCATGCTGTTGACTGAAACCTTAACTTTGCTGTGTTACATGGTGAACATGTTGAGTGAAGTTAGTTTTCCAAGTATTCAAACCTATTCCACAAGTTCTGTACCATTTGAAGGCTAGGACTGCATACAATTCCCCAACTGAAGAGACCATGCTGCACCCTGTTTTACAGTGTGGACTTTCCCAAAGCTGCCTGATTGTTAGCTCTTTTCGTTGTCATCTATAGTGATCTTGGTAGCCTATTGGTCATGCCTGAATTTCTCGTGTGGAATTTGTGGAGTGGAGTGCTTGTGTTCTCTCCCTTCCTTCATTATTAAAGGGTATGATTCTCTTCTCCTTGGGGAGAGAGACGATTACCTCTTCTTGATATTCTTCTTAGTATCTACAGGGACCATCACTGGAGGTAAGAGCAACGCAACCTCCCCTTGCCTCCAGTTGTAGCATGGCTCAGGAAGGTTAGGCTGTGCAGTCACCCTTCTCGTTTCCTCTTGTTAAAATGGAAGATAGATACAGTACTGTAATTTCTTGCGTTAACATGCTTCTTTGTTCGGAGTTCTGGCAAATGTATAGTTATTCTCGAATCACTTGTTTTTTTTTACTGTATGACTTTTACTCGGGTTGGTCAGTTAAAGAAAATGGTGTGATAGTTTTTTTGCTCCATCAAATGTTAAATCCTTCCTCAATGTATCCAATCTTGCCCCATACAAAAAAGTGGTTGGTGTGACTTATCATCTGCTTATGATAAGGCTGGTCATAGGGTTTACCCCTCTTATTTTTAAGGTAATTTGGTGTTGGAAGGGAAAGGATTATCATCCACAAGTGTATTGAGGCCAAGAGGAACCAGTGATCAGTTTCTCTCTGGTGGGGACCATGGCAGTTTGTAACGGTCCTTTTTTTTGTATACTATCTTGCTTCTCGACCCAGGGAATTGTATTTGTAAAATGTTCCTACAGCAAGCTCCGGGCCAAGCTGTGCGTGTCGGACGGCAGGAATAAAATCTTGGTTTCGTCTCCAGGGTATAGTTACCTCTCTTGTATAGTAGGGAACAGGATCACCTGTCTGCTGTTTTATCCGTGTGGCTCATTCACACACGAAGGGGTTCCCAAATGTTAATTTTAATACCTGTCTAATATATTTCGCTGAATATGCATCTTTTGTTAAAGGTCTTGACTGATAAAAGTTTTGTATGATGTTGACTAACTAATTGCAGCTGGGTTTGTCATTGGCCTCTGTGTTACTATGGCGTTGGGAAATAAATAATAAGGGATGAGGTGGTGAATTAGACAACTTTGAAAGGTTGCACTGAAGTCATGCTGAGTGCCAGACTGATACATAGCGTCATCCCTCCCTTCCTTGCTGGTGGTGGTGTTATTTTTTAGAATATTAGTTAAAAGGAAAATAAATTAATGTTTTGTTGCAAATACTGGTGATGAAAACTCATTATGCAATAATTTGACTAGTCTACTACATAGTGGAAGGAAAAATAAAAGAGTATTGAAATGAGAGGAAAGTATAATGTTAACAAATTCAAATAGCCTTGCATCATTATTAGAAATATTAGAAAGTAAAATTTTTAAAATATAGAAAATTTTGCAAGTAAGAATTAAAGGAATGATGGTACAAGAGGTGGAAATTCTTTACGGTAAGCATTGAAACTTGAAGGAGAAAATCTGAGATATGTAAAACAGAAGAACAAACTCATAAACAGAGAAGGAAAAATAATGGGGAATGAAATGAAAGTAGGGCGTAAGTGTTATGATAAAAAGGGAAAATGGTTAGCCAATGGAAATATGGAAGTGAAAGTTTCTAAGAAAACTCTATTCGCAGTCACAAGAATATTGAAGCTTAATTCAAATAGAAGTGTTGATGGTACCTATGAACAAAAATATCAGTAATATTGAAAAGTAATGAGTAAGGATGAATCTAATCCAATGCTTTACTTTGTTTAAAGCTTGAAAAGTTCAGAGTAATGTGAAGTGTAGGTTAGTTAATAAATGGATGGAGTTTGATGGAATGAGATAATTTGAAAAATATTCAGAACATGGCACATTACTGTACGAAGTATAATTCCATACCTTATGCCCTTTTTCATTTTGCTTAGTTTTCCATTTTCAATTTCATCATAATGGCTTTACTGCCATCTGTAGTCATTTATGCTTTACAGATACAGTATGATGCACAGAAAAGTAGGCACAAAACTGTCCAAATGAGAGAAGCACCGAAATTACAAATGCCTATCGTAAGCAAAGATGGCAAACTAATTGTAAAATGGCACAACACACTACTCCACAACCAAGCTACAGTTTACTGCTCTTGGTATCGGCAAGTCATTTGTTGTATTAAGGAACGTAACATAATTCGATATTAATATTGAGTTGCAATGGGAGGACGTTCATAACCTAAGGACCTCCTATTAGGGTTAGACCCAAAAAGGGTCTTACTGGTTATAGTAGCACCCCTATATAGTGCAAAATGTTTACGTTTTTTTTTTTTTCTTTCTTTTTTTATATACTTTATCAGTAAATTTTAAGAAGTATCATTTCTTTCAGATGCCGCGTGCTAAAAAGGAGAAGGGAAAGGGGCAGTCTGCCATTGATAAGGTGGTTACGAGGGAGTATACCATTCACTTGCACAGAAGATTGACAAATGTTGGGTTAAAGAAGAGATCAGTGCGCGCCATTAAGGAGATCCGCAAGTTTGCAAGAAAGGAAATGAGAACCGAGGATGTCCGTATTGAGCTCAGACTGAACAAGTTCATCTGGTCTCGTGGTATCAAGTAAGTACAGAACGGCTCTCTCAATTAATTATATTTGCAAGTTTCACAAAAAAAAAAAAAAAGTGCAAATGGAATTGGATTACCCATTAGAGCTATAAATTGATTTAGAAAGATTTGGGTTTTGATTTATCTTTTTACCTATTACAGGAAGATTTTATCATGTGGTATTTGATATCATAATCAGCTGACCAGTTAAACTACAGTATTAATTTTTATGCAGTTGGCCCTTTGACCATTTTCCTAAGAAATCCAATGAGTTTTGGATTATTTTTTTTTTTATTTTTGGGTAATTTATAAACTATAATACTCAACGTCACCGGTTATTGTTATAATACTCATCACTGGTGATAAAACAAAATACTCTCGTGGTTTCATTTAAGCATGCTGTGATTATCCCAAAACGCAATGTGTTATATTTTAGTTCTTGAAAAGTAATGTTATACAATACTTTGAAATTATACAAAGGTCATGGACAAGTTTGATGTATTGAATTGCTTTCAGAAGCCATGGATAGATATAAAACCAAAGGTTGGTTTTATGAAATACATCTAAGCAGTTGTTGGTGTCTACTGCTAAAAGTAATTTTTGCTGTCTTTCAGAAATCCACCTTTCCGCGTGCGTGTTCGTCTCTCCCGTCGCCGTAACGAAGACGAAGATTCTCCCCATGCGTTTTATACCCTTTGCTCCTTTGTGCCAGTTGCAACCTTTAAGGGTCTAACAACTGAAAATGTTGATGAAGGCTCAGATGATTAAATTCTGGTTTTAAACATCTTTTTTTCCTATCCTCTCTCTAGGATAAGAGTATCTTATTTTAACTTTATTATGGAGCTTCTTAACTATGAAGATTAGAATACTGTACTGTTTATTGAATTGACAAAGCACCCTTTGCTGAGCAAAGTATCTGAAAATTTAAGTCCAAGGTTAAGAAACAAATACTAAATTATGGCAAATGTACGACTGGCATTATTACCATTGTACGCATTTTTCAGTAATTCCCTCTAGAGTAAGGGGGTAGATGGTAATAGTTCTAAGCTACTGTCGGTACTTTTTATCAATCCCTTATCATATATCCAGATGATCTAACTTGATATTCCAAACTATTTGCAAGGCAATTGTACAATCTCTTGTTTTTTGTTTAAGGTATGTCTCTTACAACTTTACACTGCAGCCATTAGTAAAGGGTCAGCAGCATGCCTTTAACCCTGGATCTACCTCCTTCCCCCTCTTTGTACTTCCTTTTCTTCACCTTGATGCCACTGGATTTTTCTTTTTTCCCATAGTTTAACGTAATCCGAGTGGGCCCCATTGCTGGGCCTTATTAATCATACTCATCTTAGTCTGATATTTGTTCCAACATGAATACAAACCCTTGTTGTTTACTACATCACAGGTAGAAGGTAGAAATAGCACAAGATTGAACACGGCCATAAAAATCTTTAACAAGGTGACAACCCCAGTTCTGGTTGTTACTATTTGATGGAGAAGCAGGTGCCTGCACACACTTGATGCTCTCACTTTGGTTATGGCTGTGGTGTTCCTTAAACTGGCTCACATTATTAAACAAACTTAACAATTTTTTTTTTCAATCATTCCCTCCCACGTTTGCATCCCTTGAATCGAGTTTGCAGGACAGGCTTGCCTTTTCTCTGTGCTGTCACTCACCTCGAGGAAAGGTTTGCCCGTCCTCTTGGGCGCACCTTCTCTCCAAAGACCTTCGACCGATGACCTTGCAAACAAGAGAGACTGTCCTTAGCTGAGAGTACATGTCCCCAGGTAGCTCAGAAATCCTGTAGCCCCCTGAAGAGCTTACTGCCTAATCCTTTAGTGATCATTAGCAGACGCTGGTTTGGCCACGTTTTCTCTCACTTCTCGGTAAGTTGTCAGTACACGTGAATTTTGTGATTGCTATCGTGCTCACCTGACTAGGTTGAGAACTACACAGTTGTATGGTCTCAGCCATTTATTTAACTTTGACCTATTGAGACAGCGCACATCAACTTGCCTCCAGTTTATGTAAGGCTGACATGGTGGTTTTTGTATTTTTACTAGCTCTACAAACCTTAGTCGTTTATATTAACCACCCATCCCACAAGTCTTGATTAAGTTGTAATACCCTGAACTTGGAAAAATGTAGATAGTATTGCATTTCATCACAAGGTTTAATTAGTTTTTTTAATTTACTTAAAGTGGTTTGATTTGGTTTATAGGTAGAAATGATATGAACGTACAGATATGGTTAATTTAATTTTATCATAGTACTGAATTGGCGTTTGATGTTTTAGTGCTTGGTTTGAGGCCTAAACTTTATAATTCATCCATCCATATCACAGATCTTCAAGGGTTAAGGTAACCAGCAGGACCCAACACTTGTATATCCCTATTGGTAATGGTAACATAGGGCAACAGTACTGTTCCTAGACAGCGTACTTCTTAGATTTTATTTGTAACAAAATAGCAACAGGGTATACCCATATAAATGACGGGGTTGTACTGTATAGTAAACACGCAAGAGCTTTCAAGAAGGTTTACAGGCTCATAGAGTTTACTGGATTCTTGGTTCTGGTTCCCCCCAACATGCCATTCAAGATGGGCACTTGTCAACAGTATACAGTTAATTACTTACATTCTACTTATATGGCCGCCTTGATTCCCCAATTCTGTCTTTCAGCAAAATCACTTCACAAATTGTTCGAATCAAGACAGCTACGGAAGGTAGGTTGACTTGACAAGGACAGTGCCTTCATTGTATACTGTATTAGCATGGTGTTCCCTTCACGACTTTACTGGGAAAAAGCAAGATAACATTGTGGTTGTCCCAACACCTATCAGTTTATCATCTTTATTGGTAATCACGTTAGAGGGTGATAGTTCTCACTTCTCTTATTAACATGTGAAGCCTGGAACACTTAGAGAAGTTACAAAACCTCCAAGTTTTGGTTTGGAGAGGACTTGAAAAAACTGAGGCTCCCTAATTGAAGGACAAGGGATTGTATGTTGCATAGGAACAAATCTTTAAATATGTTTTTATTCTTAGCCTTACAAGTCTGAGTTAATCTAACTAACCTCCTCAAATCACTCCTGTATTTCCCTTGTAAGCCGAGGACTACCTGTATCATGTTGAAGATAAATTTGTGGGCCAGGATTTTTGTATTGAACCTTTCCTTTATTATCCCACTTCTATTAGTGTGTGGAAGTCGGCAATATGAATATCGGGAGGTTCTTAAAATTCAACGAAATTTTAGTCAGAAAATTTATAGATCCTTGCCTGATCATACAGGTGCCGACTATCCCACTGAATAGTGGCCTAAAGAAGTTAATTATTCCAACTTGAGACTGAAGAGCAATGCAAGTCATATTATTGGATAATGTTATGTCATTGCTTTACTTAGAGACATTAGTACAGTATATTTGAAGGAAAGAAAATAGGAAAGTTGTTGATTTAAAGAATATTGGAGACAAAAGCAATATGAATATCAGGTAATCCCAAACTACTTGCGTAAGTCAAAATCTCGGTGTTCTATAAGCAGGGTCTAAGACTTCTAGGGGACGCCAGTCATCCTGATATCTCTGATACCTTGTGCCCAGGCTGAAACTACTAAAAACCTGAGCTGGTGTTGATAGGCTGATGCAAAGCTTCTTGACATGTAATATTTTCTCTCAAAAAGGAAACATTGGGTAGTTCCTTGAGACGGGATAGGTGTGGATCTCTTGCACCCTTTGGGTCTAGTCAGACAGAAGTTGTTCTTCCTGATTTCCTGAAGAACAGTGTCCATTTTACACCTTATTTGTAAGACGAAAGGGTTCAAATTGGACAAGCCTGGGACAGGTCCCCAACTTCCCATCAGCTTTTCTAATAATAGATTGCTGATGAAGGCTGCATGGTAGTCTGAAGACTTCCTCTATGCCTCCTTTGGCTGACTTTAAAATAGAATGGCTCAGGATGTCAGTTACGGAGGAAAGTTTGACTCTATGCCCTGAAGCAGTACAGTACTTCTTCAGTCCAGGGTCCCACCTGTGCCAATAGCTTTATAGGCATCTCCCTACTGGTGGTAAGTGGGGGGGGGAGGGGATATGCACTCCAAAGGGAATCTCTTTAACCACAACCTCTACGGCCAAAGGTGTTCCTTTTTGGGGTTTTTGTGGGGGGCAGGTGTTCTTGGTGCTACAGCTCCAACTCTTCATAAGAGAAGCCTGGCCAATTTTCTCGACTTTTTTATGGCGGCTACATCTGATGGAGCAAAGATGGGAAGTTCACCAGGTAAGAGTTCCTCGGAGTATCCCTAGGAGACAACTGTTTAGTAAAATAAATGAGTCCAGTCTTTTTAGGATGCAATTGCCCCCAAAGGGAACTCTTAGAGCTTTGGCTCCAGACCTTTAGAGATTCTTCAAATTGCTTCAGGATGCTCTCGTCCTGCAGAACTATTGCCGCAGACAGTGATACTGCTCCTAACCAATAGTCCAACCAGGAACAGGCCTATATGACACGCTGCCATCTCCATATCCTGCATCTCAGGACCCAAGAACATGGAGAAAGGTCGGGTATAGATACTCTCGGTGCCAGGTTTGCAACTATGGCATTGATAGGAAGTGGGCTCGGATAAGTGCAAGTGAACATAAGATCACCTCTGGCAGAAGTTTGATTGGAGAGCATCACGTCAAACCTATTTATTGGGTTTTAAGATAGAGGGACTAAGGTCTATTACGTACTGCCTAGTAGCAATTTCTGCGCAAAGACATCTAGGCCATCCAAACGGCAGATTAGGATAATTTTTATGAAATGCGATGCTTCTAAACCAGACATCAGATCCTTGAGGCGGCTACATCAACTGAGCTGGTGCCTGCGCACGCAGCGAGGTGTTTTTGGAGAGCCAGTAACAAGGAGGAAATTCTGATCATTACTCTCCATGGTTCTACCTTGATAGTTACTGTACATTAAGAGACTGAACTTTTCCTTGAATGCTCTTTCTTTTCTCATGACATTTAGTGATAGGAGAGAAGAGGGGGTGGAGAAAGAAAGGAAGGTGTTGTGCTCACTCCTAGCATATGAAGTTCCACCTCTAGCATTTTGCGAGGGAATAACAGGAAGTTCCCTTTCTGACCTAGCCCTGTGATAGGAGAAGGATTTCTCTGAAAGGTCATTAAGAGTGGCTTATACGAGGACAGTGTCTACGGCCTCGAATTTGTGTAACATCACCTGCTGCAGAGGGGGTTGTCAGTTAAGGAAAAGGGCAAAGGAGAAGTAATTCCAGTGCCCTTTCCCTATCCTGAACCTGAAAAATAATGTTCTTGCTGTTCCAAAGAACATGTAAATATTGAAGTACAGTATTACAAACATTAGGTAAGGTACTTGTGTGAATGCAGTTTGGAAGTAACAGGTTTGTCATTTATATAACCAACAGTTGTTGGGTTATGAGAACGTGGTTGTTAGGGATTGAAAGACGAAGTTACCTGACATTGAGCTCAAGCTGACGATGGTACACGACCAGGATCATATACGAACTTAGGTTGTGGTAGCATGATCAGAATGTTCGCCACGGAGAATATCATGAAACGAAGTGGTTTTGAGCAACTTGGTCTGGCCAAAGTTGCTGCTATAGACACAGCCGGAGCAGTCCGATCAACCTCAATGTACAGTATTGTGATTTCTAGTATAAGTTCGAAGAACTTCTAAGAGTAGAGCAGTGCCTAAGACCCCTAGTGGTACGAGGCAAACCAAGCTCGTGTGTACAAGCGTGACGATAAAATGGATCCATCAGTGTTGCCCAGTCCGGAGGGAAATAGCAGTCTCAATTAGAGGTTTCTGCGTACGGGATCGTGAGTGGGGGAGACTTTCGATATCTATAGTTAAATTCAAGAGGAAAAAGGCAAAAAACTATCCCAGATAAAATGAGATTTATAAGACTCGCCATTCAAAATGCTAGTGGGATGTTTGGGATATCCATGCATTTCTGAATAATCAGGGACCAAGGATACAAAATTGAATCTGGCTCAGGGAGCACAGCAACCGTAGCCAAGGGATCTGTCGCAAGCATTGACTCAGGATAACCAGGCACAAGTTCAATACTACTGATGGTCCAGCACTTTGCTGCAGTAGAGGGGCTTGAGTGTCCCAATGATGGGCTGGGCAATGGCGGTGGGGTAGTTTATCCACCCTGGCAGGCTCAACCATACCGCTAAGGCCAGTTCTGAGAGACCAGACCAAGACTGGACCCCTATAGGCCTTCTCCTTTATTTTAAGATAGGCAAAGGCTAGGAGAAGGAAAACTCCAAAATCAAACCAAACAAGACCCCAACGGCGGAGCTTCCCAGCGCCGGCGGAAAAGGGCAATGCCTGTCGGGCAGGCAACAAGGCGGGCCTTGACATAACAAGAACCCGGCAGCCCAATGCAACCAACATCAGAGAAGCTGCCTGTCTCATATGTCTTGAGCCGCGGTGAAAATGATGTGGGCCAAGTGTGTGTGCGTGGCCGTTGCAAAGCCACGACCACCCAAAACAATATACCTAGCTATTGGCATTCTGTCGTTTCCTCCACCCTTCTTCATCTCTTTCTCACCATCATCATCACCACCAGCAAGTCCTGAGGCGACAGCACCGTGGGTGAAGGGGGCAGGCCTGGATAGCTGGAAGCCCTTAGCCCACGACTGCACTCAGGCGGCGAGTCTTAAGATTCAGTCGCTCTCTGGTGACGGTGCCGTGACACCAGAGTTCGGCAGCTGGACCCGTGACTGGGCTGGCCTATTGAGGACACTGCAGCCCACCCCACATGGGGAGGCCCCTAGAAAAGGTGGGGTAAACATCGGACACGGCAAACCCGTCTGGTCAGCTCACCGCGGCTGGCGGACATCCCACTAATGCGGTCGAAATAACAAGAAAAAAATATTAACGTTAGGTGTGTGGAACATCCGCAGCCTCCAAGACGTGACGAACACCAACCGCCCGGAGCGACGTATAGCCCTCGTCTGCAAGGAGCTAGCCCGCTTCAATGTTGATGTGGCCGCCCTTAGCGAGACCAGACTACCCGAAGAGGGCAACATCAGGGAAGCTGGAACAGGCTACACTATCTTCTGGAAAGGCAAGGCCCTAGAGGAGCCTTGCATCCACGGTGTCGGCTTCGCCATCCGTTCCCAGCTAGTGCAGCAGCACAACCTCACTCCCAAGGCCATCAGTGAGCGCCTGATGACTGTCCACATCCCCATCACGCGGGACAGACATCTCACCCTGATCTCTGTCTACGCCCCGACTATGACGTCAACCGATGATAACAAAGCTGCCTTCTACACCCAGCTCGACCACACCATCCAGGCAGTGCCCGCCAATGACAAGCTCGTTGTGCTTGGCGACTTTAATGCCCAAGTAGGCAAAGACCATCGCCTGTGGGAGGGAATCATCGGCCGCCATGGCATTGGAAATTGCAACGACAATGGCCCAACTCCTACTGGGTCTGTGTGCAGAACACCAACTTGTGGTAACCAACACCATCTTCCAGTTACCAAAGCGACAAAAGACCACATGGAGACACCCACGGTCTAAACACTGGCACACCCTGGACTACGTCCTGACCAGAGCCAGAGACCGAGGAGACGTCTGCATCACCCGATCCATGCCCGGAGCGGATGACTGCTGGACGGACCACAGACTCCTCATCTCCAGACTCTCCATGACGACCCTTCGACCACCCAGAAGGGCACCTGACAGCGTACCACACCAACGCTTTGATTGTACTAAGCTCCGCAACCCACAGGTGGCACAGAACTACAAGGAGGCCTGCGAACAATACCTCGCAGACCCTGTGGGTCAGGCCACTGTTGAGCACCACTGGACCACCCTCAGAAACGCCATGGCCCGTGCCGCGGAGGAAACACTAGGCTACACCACCAAGAAACGGCAGGATTGGTTTGATGAGAATGATGCTACCATCTCTCTTCTCATTGAAACCAAACGAAAAGCACGCCTGACTTTGGAAAACCAACCAACAGCAGCTAACAAATGTGCTCACAAGGTGGCTGAAGCTGGTTGCCAAAGAGGTATCCGTGAAGCCCAGAACACCTGGTGGCAAAGAAAAGCTGCAGAAATACAGAGTTTCGCTGACCAACGTGACCTGCGCAGCTTCTATGCAGCAACAAAAGAAATATTCGGTCCCACACGGTCATCAGTGGGCAGCCTGAAGGACGCGGATGGGGCCACGACCATCACCGACAGCGAGGGCATCTTGGCCAGGTGGAGGTCTCACTTTGAGAACCTCCTCAATGACCAAGCAGACACCCCAGACGATCTCCTGCGAATGACCCCGCAGCATCCCGTCCGTCACTGGATGGCACTACCACCCTCCATCCATGACTTCAACAAGGCCCTGCAGCGCATGAAGCCCAGCAAAGCCCCAGGGCCAGACGACATCCCGTTGGAGCTCCTCACTCACGGTGGCCCCGGCTTGAGGAACCGTTTGATGCTCCTTATACTGAAAATATGGGAGACCAAGACCCCCCCCCCAGTGACTTCCGCGATGCAAACATCATAACCATCTTCAAGAAGGGAGACAGGGAGAACTGTAACAACTACCGGGGAATATCACTACTAAGCATCGCGAGTAAGATTTTCGCTCGGATTCTCCTTGACCGCCTCCTTATTCTCACAGAAGACGTCCTGCCAGAGTCCCAGTGCGGCTTTCGACCTTCCCGCGGGACCATAGACATGATCTTCTGTGCGCGACAACTACAAGAGAAGAGCCTCGAACAACAACAGCCCATAATGTTCATCTTCTGGGATTTGAAAAAGGCCTTCGACAAAGTACCTCGACCTGCCATGTGGGCTGTCCTCAAAAGATATGGCTGCCCACCCAATTTTGTCAAGCTGGTGCGTGCCTTCCATGACGGAATGGTTGGGAGAGTCTGCCACCAGAACTCTCTTTCAGACCCATTCCCCATCAACGGCGGCCTGAAGCAGGACTGTGTTCTGGCCCCGACGTGTTTCTCGCTATACACCGCAGCAATGCTCAACGAGATTCCCCCAGACACACCCTCAGTCGACCTACGTTTCCGCATGGATGGAGGCGCTTTCAACCTCGCTAGACTCCGCGCCAGAACCAAGACCACCTTGTGTGCAGTGCGAGAACTGCAGTATGCTGACGACAATGCCACCCCAGGTCAGACGGCAGAGGACCTGCAGTCGTTAGCTGATGCATACAACTCTGCCTACGAACGTTTTGGGATGCAAGTCAACTCAGACAAAACCAAGACCCTCGTCCAACATCCACCAGGACTGATGCTCCCCAACTTCAATACCACAGTGAATGACCAACCGTTAGAACAGGTGGACCAGTTCTCCTACCTAGGGAGCATCCTAACATCAGCTCCCACAAGCAAAAAGGACGTGGAGAACAGGATCAGGGCAGCCCACTCCGCCTTTGGCCGACTCAACTGCCGCGTATTTAACAACCACGCACTGACAATGACCACCAAAATAATGGTGTTCAGGGCAGTAGTCCTCTCCATGCTCCTGTATGCATGTGAAACATGGATGCTATATAGAAACAATCTTAAAAACCTAGAATGCTTCCAACAAATGAAACAGAGGCAGATCTTGAAAATCCCCTGGGAGAGCCACACCACCAACATTGAAGTCTTAGAACGTGCCTCGCTGACCAGCGTGGAGGCCACCATCATCCACCACCGCCTCCGCTGGATAGGACACGTGCATAGGATGGATCCATCTAGGCTCCCAAAGAAAATATTCGACGGAGAACTGACCCAGGGCACCAGACCACGAGGAGCCCCGAAAATGCGCTATAAAGATCAACTAAAGCGCACCCTGGCTCTAACTGACATCGATCCTTCCTCATGGGAAGAAACAGCCAGGGACAGGAAAACCTGGAGGAGTACAGTACACCATGGCACCGTGGACTTCGAGGAGAGGAGGAGACAAAATGAGGAGGCTAGGAGGAGAAGAAGGAGAGAGCGATTAGAACAGCCCCGCCCACCACCTACCCTCCCTTGTGAACACTCTCCGCGACTCTTCCACCACAGACTAGGACTTCACAGCCACATCAGGCATAAGCACCCACCCCACAGATAGGAGGCTGATGGCTAACGACAGAACCCAATACTCGGACACGAGTGGGCACCGACGACGAATGCTGTACTGTAATACCTTTAAGATTATAATCATCAACGATTAAATTATGGCTGTCTTCCTCCGTAACTGAAGGCCTAAGACACGAAGGAGCAGGATGGGGATAACTTCCGACGCAGAAAACAATCTCTTGGCTCGTTTCTTGCCTTAAGGATATCTCTCCCACTGGGAGGATGGCTACTCCCAACAATACTTGTATGAGATTCTACAGAACATCATTTGTCGTGACCTGAGGGGCAGATAGGGATACAGATCAACATTAACCCCACTTATGAAGGTGCTACAAGGCAGGAGGAGGACTGCATGACAGCAGAGGTACTAGCCATAGTGAAGCACATTTGTTGCACAGATAATGTTAAAAACACAGTGACAAATGATAAAAGACATTAAGCACTATAAATGTAATCCACGATATCATTGAAGAGAAGAGGGGGACAATTATTGTTACACCAACCAGGATATTAGTGAAAGCTACTGCGCAGCACCGCATAACGGTGCCATGCAGTGGAGTAACCAATTATGATGCAACCAAAATCTTTTTCTTTTTTATCGCCTGGTCGTAGATTACAGAACTAGGATAACCCATTTAAATGACTGAAGTTAATATAAGTGTAGGAATAAATCCTCTAGATTTGATTCTAATACAATTGTAATAGGCATATTATGTACAGTATAAAGGAAATTATTGCTAGAATATTTTTTACAATATAATTTGAAAATTGGTCTCGAATCTGCATATTGATAGAGGATTGAAAAAACATTTGTTAAACTTATATAATTTCAATGAACATCAATTACAGTACTGTATAGCAAAAGCAAGGAAAGTATATAATTATATACAAGTAAATAGATACAAACAGGCACAGGAATACAGGAAGACTTAACAACTAGCAATAAAACCTCGCATTACTCAAAACCAGGAGTTAGAACTGGCCCCATTTCTAACTATCTTGACCTCCATTCTTCCCAATTGCTGCTCACTAAACGGTTTCTTTCCTATTACTAGACATAAATTCCTATTCAAAAATGGTAGTTGTGGGGCCATACTATACAGTAATTCAAGACTTCAACATAGTGAAGTTCAGCCTTATCACTAAAATTCAATGCCTGGTGGGGTGCTTCAGAACAAATCTTACATGATACTTGAGTTCTTTTTTTTTGTCATCTACTAAAATATGTCTATACAACTAAGTGAGATATGGAAAACTAGAAACGTCAGATTCATACAACACTCTAGCACAAATTATGGATAGAGGAAAAAAAAAAAATAATAATAATAAATGCTCCCTGTCTTTACAAAAATGTCTATTAAGGATATTTCTACAAAATTTGAATTCTAAATACATAATGTTTTTAAGGATACAAACCATATTAATGATTTGCATTCTGTACATTGCAAGGTACATTGTATGCACTTGCATAATATAGCACTTTAATCCCTTTACTAATACGGTAGTTATATTACATATGAAAATCTATTCCAAGCATACACGTTAATATTATGTACAACTATAAAACACTTTTTTTCACATTATGCAGGTTGTTCATACAAAACTAAATCATGCATTTTTAAAAATATCGCACACTCAATTAACTTTTGATCCACCCAATACATGTTGAAGCAGTAATCTATCTCAAAATCCTACTTTTATTGTGATGTATACATATTAAAACCATACTCTTTCAGTCTTAAAATAACATTGGACATAATCTCCCACCACCTAGCAAAGTTATTTAATACCCAAAACTGTCATTATAAGAGCAGAGCCATCAACAGGTCCTATATACTGCATCTATATCAAATACTACACAACTTACACGGTAATAAACAGTGGCATTATTGGCATTCTCACAATTTCAGAAACTGTTACAATATTTTCATGTAGAAAGTCACTAAAACACAATTATCAAAGTAAAATAAATTATTTCCGTATTTACATCCCTTTGTTATCAACTTCACTACCTCAGAGTACACATAAAAATAAAAGTTTTCTCTCGCATCCATGGAACGGCTATACCGACAACAGCCAGTCATGTCCTGAGAAGTACAGTAATAGAAGGAAAGTGGTCCCTAAAAATATGCACCAACAAATATCATGATTCAGAATAATTGAGGTTTAACTAATACCAAAATGTTCCTTCCTGGAATTTTCATCTCCTTTTTGCTTAGCCTAAACTAATTCAAGAATTTCACACAATGATATCATGAATAACTAATGAACTATGTCTCCCTGCATAGAACACAATAAATGAAAATCTACTGTATTACCCTGTTTGTCTTGCTTAAAAGACAAAAGCTGGGTAAATAACCAACACAAGGCATACCTGAGTAATGTTGGAATGTACATACAGTATAGACTTTCATCAATTGTAAAACTCAAGACATTTTTATTCATACAAGGATGGTAGTGGTCCCTAAAAGACTGTACATGAACGTGAGGGAAAATTCTAAAACTGTATAGTTATTTCAAGGTAGTGAAGCTGTCACTTTGAAATTAATAACAAAATTAGATTAATAAAAACTATTCTTCTTTTTTTTCTTTTTGGAACAGATAGGGATGAGTCCTAAGTCCTATAGTATTTATATATATCCAAGAGTCAATTTGCAAGAAAATATTACTTATTAGAATAAGGCTTTCCTTTTATGATGTTATTGTAACAGGTTCTTGAAAAGACATTGTAAACTCCTTATGAAAATATCCAATACCCCAGCAATATTAAAAAATTTGTAACAATAGAATGATAAGCCATGGCCAGAGTGGGGAGGGAAGATCATATAAATAAATAGTTGCTAGGGTGTGGGTTATTCATGGGCTGGAAAAGATCTCCCAAGATTTTAATGGATTTAATGAGTGATGATGAGAAGGAGGCGAGTTGTAGTCAGGTGTGGTGTTAGTAAGATGAGACCAAACGGATCTTACGCAAGGACCAACACCAGTTGGAAATTTAAGCAGAAAGAGCACTAACCACAGGAGTGGAAATAATTCTAAACCTATCCCCCTTGAAATTAAAAATCTTGGAATTAAAATCTCGAATAAGATCATAAAGAGAATTATGATTAATTCCTATAAATAAAGTGGCAGTAAATAGAATTATAACCAAAAGTAGATACTGTACATAATGACGATAAATAATCACAATAAAGGAATTTGAAGAGACAGTTCATGTGATAAGAGCAAATACACGATACAAAGAAATCTCATTGGAAACTCTAGTAAAATAACAATGACCATAACTGGCAAGCAGAATTTACTTGAAGATTTCATGCATTCTATGTATATATACAAGTAAAAAATAAATATGAAATTAAAGATCAGAATCTTTCAAACTCTCTTTAAAACGTAACCGTTAAATTGAAGTAATTTGAAATAAAAAGGGTTATGAAAATGAAAAAAATATCATCTCACTTTCATAACTTTGCAATGTAAACCTAAGAATAAAACTTGCATACCTTTGCAAACAAGATAAGATGACAAAAGTTATATATATACATCAGGTACTTTTAAGTTATAGTTTTATAACCAATAAAAGATGAAAATCCTAAAACAAGAATTAAATTTTACCCTTGGGATATAACAAAGTCTTGTAACTCTCCTAGACTTTCAAGCTTTAAATTATGCTCATTAGCTAGATGTAAAAGTGCAATGAAGGCCAAGGGTACAGACAGACTTTCTGTCATTTTTGCCGAGAGTTTAGAAGGCAGTGTGTTAAACAGTCTGTTAAATCTTATTGAAAAACCTTCTTCCATCTGCTGTCTTGGTTCTTTGTTTGCCTCCGCTCTGTTTTCCGATCTACAGGTAAAAAGAGAAAGAAATATGAAAACTATATGCAAGTAGTAAGCAATTAAAACACTGGATATATAATTATTTTTACCTTATATTTTAACCCTACTGATAATCAATGAAGTATAATTTTAAATAACTCCATTACACTAAGGGACTATAATTTTACATAATTAAGGAAGTGCCAATACAATAACTCTTAACCATACTAAAATTGAACAAACAAACTTTCTCCAACACATGTATGCAAAAAATAATAATAATAAAAAGATTAAAATACATAAAGAATTAGAATTATAGGTGGCTAAGCGATAGGTTACTTTGCCGCATTGAACTTCACTGGAAAATACTTTAAGAAATTAGGGAGTTTAGTTTTATTAATATCAGTGAGAGCGAGGTTTGTATAAGATGTAAACTGGAATACTTTTCTTACATAAAATCATGAAATATTAAAAATAACTGAATATACTCGGGAGACATAAACCTTAACATGTATCAAAGAATATCCAGCAAAAGTAATATTCAAAACAAGATAACTCACCCTTTTTCATTCTCCTTATTGGTGGATGTATCACTTAACATCATCCACATGGTGCCCTTCAATTTCTTCATGTCAATCCTCTTGGCTTGTCTTGCATAGCCTATATTAATTTTTGCTACCTGGAATATACAAATGATATCTGTAGATTTAACTGGTATAGTACTGTACAGTATTAAAAGCATTTCACTAATAAATTCAAAGACTTTACTAATAACTCACGCTGAATATGATATGAATACTGTATGACATTACAGAAAAGATTCTCACTACAAAACGGACAATAAATCAACATGGCAAAGCCTTAATTTTCTGAAGCTTGACATAAACTATCTAATTTCCAGCAATAAGAAAATAATTATAAGGGCCAAAGGAAAAAAATAATTCATTAAAGTAGTCTATATGTGGGTAAAAATAATTAAAAATATATAAAGCATTCTCATGTAGTGAGGCATAATCCACAAAGAGGACTTGTAAACTTCCTTACATATTTCTTTCAGTATCAAAATTTTTAAAAACCTCGACTGCTGATAAAAGAAAAAGAATTTGTTTGAAAGACAAATGTTTCGTGTGTGTGTCATAATCCAAATGTTTTATGTTGGACAAATCATAGCTTCCACAAAAAGTAGACAATTCATTACTGAACATTAGGTTTCATACTTGCCAAAACCTGTTGGAATTAAATGAAAATGTATGATGGTTCCCACTATAAGTGATGAAAACTTTTAAACAAACTTTCTTACCTTATTAGGAGCTGCAACTAAATTGTCAAAGAAATTTCCAGAACCCTTGTCCATATCGGAACTCAGTGGAGGAGCACCAATTACTGTCTGACTAAATATTTCTGTCATGTCATAGCCTACTGTTTGGTCTCCATAATTACTGGCAGCATCATCCTGAAAATGAATCATTATATTAAACATAGGACCAGTAACTTTGGTAAAAAAGGGAAATAATAAAGAGCTACGAAAAACACGTACGAACGTTCACGGGTGCTAACAAGGAAGGATGGGAGAAGGATAGGTAGTGGTGGTGGTGGTGGGGGCAGTAGCTGTAGCGAACGACGCCTCGTAGTAACGGGGGATTTTGAGAGGGAGAAGTCTAATTGAAAAGGGATCTCTGGTAGTGGTATCACTAGCCCCAGTTTTAATACCGACACCCTTTAGGGGTGAGCGAGCTGGATATATTCCTAGCATTCCATGCAAATTTTTTCTCAGGTATATTTAGCAGTATTTATACCTTTGAAATGGTGCTTTAAGGAGCATTTCACTGGGCGACACAGGTTGAGCCCAGAAAATAACAATTAATTGAAACAATTTTATTTATATCTTCAGCTAAAGCATTTAAGAATTATTCGATTGGATTTATGAATTTGGGGAAGGCCATTCAACACTAAGGTGAAGGTAAGGTTTAGCCAATGCAGTTATTCTAAGAGGCTAAAGTCATAAGGCCGGACAGCACCATTGAAAAAGTAGGCAAGAACAAATGTAAAGTGGCAGATTATAAATTTGATGCAGCTTCCTGCCAAAGCAACATTACAAAGCCCCTAAAGTAATTCCTGCAATATACGGCATTAGGTGAACTGAAGGCTCTACCACAATATGAGCATTAAAGGACAAAAAAGAGAGACTGAAATCTAAGAAGAAAAATGAGAAAAAATTGTTCAAAAAACATCCCGTGGTTTTTAATAGGAAAAATATTTTGTCAGCAGTGGTTCAAGAATGCACTAAAACAATTTCAAAACTTATGAACTAGCTTTATGTTCACACCAACAAAGCCATGAATATAAAATTTTCATCTTTGGTATTGATATATATTTTCAGCACATTGTCAAAAATTTTTTTTCTTATCTGGAATAAGAAGTGGTCTACACCTCAGAGAAATTTCCTTACCATATCTGCACAGAGATTGTCCCCGTCATTTGCATTATCATCATCATAATCTGTTACATTACCATCCACGACAACTTTGGCCTGTCTTCTTATAATAATGGCAGGGCGACCATGTAATCTGCAATAACAAATTTAGTTACAAGACATATTAACAATTTTTAATAGAATGTGGGTAGGCTGGGAGGAACATAGAGAGTAGAGGTCCCCTTTGTTTTTGTTTCATTTGTTGATGTCGGCTACCCCCCAAAATTGGGGGAAGTGCCTTGGTATATGTATGTATGATTGGGCCACTTTTACAGACGATTTTAAGAGTTGTTACAAGTTATTACGAGGTAAATATATTATGAGTTCCTATGATGTATTTACGGTAAAAAATCCACAATTTTTCAGGGATAACTAAGAACATTTTACAGTTTTATTAAAAGTACTTGCTGCCTTAGTAATGAACTTTTTCTATTGTTCTCATTATCTTTTTTTCTTCATTACTGCATTCCACCAGTAACTGTGAAAGGGACATAATTCTCCATCCATTACCTTTCTCATAAAGCATGTCCCTTTTACAGTTTAAAGGTTTAAAGGCTGTTCATGAATGGCAGGGACAGGGAACAGTGACAATGCCCTATATATTAGGACAAGGCCCTAGAGACTGACCATATATACATATGACCAGCACCCAGGCCACTCTCCACTTAAGCTAGAACCAAGGAGGGCCAGGCAATGGCTGCTGATGACTCAACAGATAAACCTATAGGCTCCCCCAAAACCCCCATCCTTAGCTCACAAGGATGGTGAGGTTGCAGCGACCAAAGAAACTAACGAGTTTGAGTGGGCCTCAAACTGATGTTCACAAGGCAGGGATGTTACCACATAGGCCACCACAACCCTGGCGGAATGCAGCAATGAAGAGAAAAAGACCATAACAGAAAAAGTTCATTACAAGATTAACGCCACTAAGGAAGCAATTACTTTTAATAAAAACTAAGTCAGTTACTCTCTATTTTCTCTTACACAGATCCCTTGCACATTGCTCTTTCTACCATCTACCTAGCTTCGCAGAATGAACAAAATCAAATAAATAAAACTGAACCCAGGAAAAGATAGAAAAAATATGCTACAAGTTACAAAACAGAAAGATGCTGCTACCAAAAACCAAAAAAAAAAAAAGCTTACTTTGTAAAGTTTCTTGCATCATAGTGGAGATCAACTGGAAGTGTTGTTTTGGCACTACTCCAAGACTTCAATGTTATGTGAGATAATTTTGTTGTTTTCTTTGTCTGCTCAAAGTACTTATCCAGAGAATGATCTTCTACATACTCCAGAGTTATAAAAGTTTTCTTTCTCTTTTTGCCATCAGCAGTATTTGCATCACTTTTAACTGAAAAGAAAAAAAATACAATTGGTATTAATGAACTGAAGAAGAGCACTTGGATCTGCATTGCTTTTGACTGGCAATAAAAATATAGATTGGTTTAACTTTGCCAGTAATGTTGCCGTTATTATTAAGTAATTCAACATGACTTTGGATAAACACAAAACAGCAGTTAAGCAGAAATATGTGAATATGAAGACAATTAGAGGTATCAGCATAACCGCCTTGACATTCAAAAAGGGTACTTAACACCAAAAACAAGAAAACCTTTGCAGTTCTATAAAAATAAATACAAGGAAACATTAAGTTATAGAAAACCAAATACATTAAAGTATTCGGTCATACAACACGAGAAAACCTTCAATTATATACATTGATACCAACGTTTATGAGTAAATTAGGAATGGTTTTTTTTGGTATATGACCATGAAATTTCCTTTTGATATACTGTACAGTACAGTAAAATTTAATACCAGACAAGGTTATAACGGATTCCTGATATACTGTGATGGACCAAATCAAGATTAAGAAAGTATTGCTCTATTGGCAAAGGTCAACATAAGGAGTAGGCTAAATAATTCTGAGATATTCATATCTATTTCCTATATATTCATTTACATAAATGTAATAAAACCATTTCTATCATAGATATTGACGTATCTTCATAATAAATAGAATATTTGAGGAATAATTCTATATCAATGATATCAACTTTTTTCTATGCGAGCTCATCAAAGACTCAGCTCATTTTACCATCAGCTAATTTCAAGCTACCGCTCTCGAAGATGACAAGTAGTATTCTTGATATCATCATCATCATAGCCTCTACGCCTATTGAGGCAAGGGGCCTCGGTTAGAATTTACCTGTCGTCTCTATCTTGAGCTTTTAATTCTAAAGCGGGGTTTACACGGCCGAGCAGCTCGACGAGCCCGGTTGTCGAACCTACTTGTAGAACGGCTCGAAGAGCTTTCAGACAGTACATCGAGCCTCAGTGTGCCTTGTGCTAAAACAATGTCAACATGTCTCTCGACCAGGACGATTTGATAGCCATTGCTTTAGCAGTGGCACTAAGATGGGGAAAAAAAAAGATCAAAAGACATAAATTTTCATATACCAACTTGCTTGTTGCTTTAAAATTAGAGCCTGATGACTGGCGCAATTATTTGCGTATGGATGAAGACACGTACATTGATCTACCGAATCGTGTCAGCCCTTTCATTACTATGAGGAAGGCCATAATTCCACATGAAAGACTGAGTGTTCGCTATTCCTTTGTTTCTGGCTACTTTATTGGAATAGTCTTTTGATTTAACTTTCCATAAAGCTGGATGAGCTCGATATGCATGTATGAAATCAAGTACGACTTCCTTCTCATTCTTACTTTCATTAATGGCAGCAATTATGCATTTCTTTGATGATGTTTCCTCTAGCAGGTTTGAATAACAACTGAGGTTCAATGCTCGACACCCGTTCACACCGATCGTCAAACAATGTAGCTCCGCCCACAAAAGTCGAGATGAACCTGACTTTCATCGAGCCGCTCGACAACCAAATAACCCGTTTACACGCTCAAACATCAATTCAAACACAGGGTTGTCGAGCCAGGCTCGACGAGCTGCTCGCCCGTGTAAACCCCGCTTAATAGACAGGCCTTCTCCATCATGAGGCTCAATACTACAAAGTATTCTAGAAGTTTTATTCCAGCTGTGACCACGTTGTGGAATGACCTTCCTAATCGGGTAGTTGAATCAGTAGAACTTCAAAAGTTCAAGCTCGCAGCAAATGTTTTTACGTTAACAGGCTGACATGAATCTTTTTTATAGCTTATATATGACATATCTGTTTTGATGCTGTTATTGTTTTTAGAATGATTTATTGTTAATTATGTTATTTTTATTAGTAAAATAAATTTTTGAATATACTTACCCGATAATCATGTAGCTGTCAACTCCGTTGCCCGACAGAATTCTATGGAGGGATACGCCAGCTATCACAATACTAGAAGGGGGTGTACTTACCAGCGCCACCTGTGGCCAGGTACTCAAGTACTTCTTGTTGACACCTCCTCAATTATTCCTCGGTCCACTGGTTCTCTATGGGGAGGAAGGGAGGGTCGATTAAATCATGATTATCGGGTAAGTATATTCAAAAATTTATTTTACTAATAAAAATGTTATTTTTATTAATAAAATAAATTTTTGAATATACTTACCCGATAATCATGTAGCTGTCAACTCCGTTGCCCGACAGAATTCTATGGAGGGATACGCCAGCTATCACAATACTAGAAGGGGGTGTATTTACCAGCGCCACCTGTGGCCAGGTACTCAAGTACTTCTTGTTGACACCTCCTCAATTATTCCTCGGTCCACTGGTTCTCTATGGGGAGGAAGGGAGGGTCGATTAAATCATGATTATCGGGTAAGTATATTCAAAAATTTATTTTATTAATAAAAATAACATTTTTCAATATTAAACTTACCCGATAATCATGTAGCTGATTCACACCCAGGGGGGTGGGTGAAAACCAGTGTACAAGATTAAAGGATAGCTAAGTATCCCATATTTCATATAATCAGTTATCCACAATAACAATGAAATAATAAGTACCTGGTAAGGAAGTCGACTTGAACCGTTACTCTGCCTTTAATAAGATCGTCTTCCTTACTGAGCGCAGCGTTCCTCTTGGGAGGCTGAATCAACTCAAAGGTGCTAAAGTATACAGGGCTGCAACCCATACTAAAGGACCTCATCACAACCTTTAACCTTGGCGCTTCTCAAGAAAGAATTGACCACCCGCCAAATCAACAAGGATGTGGAAGGCTTCTTAGCCGACCGTACAACCCATAAAAAGTATTCAAGAGAAAGGTTAAAAAGTTATGGGATTATGGGAATGTAGTGGCTGAGCCCTCGCCTACTACTGCATTCGTTGCTACGAATAGACCCAGGGTGTAGCAGTACTCGTAAAGAGACTGGACATCTTTGAGATAGAATGATGCGAACACTGACTTGTTTCTCCAATAGGTTGCATCCATAACACTCTGCAGAGAACGGTTCTGTTTGAAGGCCACTGAAGTAGCCACAGCTCTCACTTCATATGTCCTTACCTTCAGCAAAGCAAGGTCTTCTTCCTTCAGATGAGAATTTGCTTCTCTAATCAGAAGCCTGATGTAGTAAGAAACTGAGTTCTTAGACATTGGTAGAGAAGGCTTCTTGATAGCACACCATAAGGCTTCTGATTGTCCTCGTAATGGTTTTGACCTTTAGATAGTACTTAAGAGCTCTAACTGGGCAAAGTACTCTCTCCAGTTCGTTCCCCACCATGTTGGACAGGCTTGGGATCTCGAACGACTTAGGCCAAGGACGGGAAGGAAGCTCGTTTTTAGCCAAAAAACCGAGCTGTAAGGAACATGTAGCCGTTTCAGATGTGAAACCTATGTTCCTGCTGAAGGCGTGGATCTCACTTACTCTTTTACCTGTTGCTAAGCACACGAGGAAAAGAGTTTTTTAATGTGAGATCCTTAAAAGAGGCTGATTGGAGCGGTTCAAATCCTGATGACATTAGGAACCTTAGGACCACGTCTAGATTCCAGCCTGGAGTGGACAACCGACGTTCCTTTGAGGTCTCAAAAGACCTAAGGAGGTCCTGTAGATCTTTGTTGGAGGAAAGATTCAAGCCTCTGTGGCGGAAAACCGCTGCCAACAAACTTCTGTAACCCTTGATCGTAGGAGCTGATAGGGAGCTTACGTTCCTTAGATGTAACAGGAAGTCAGCAATCTGGGTTACATTGGTACTGGTTGAGGAAAACTGCATTGGCCTTGCACCAGCTTCGGAAGACTTCCCATAAAGACTGAAAGACTCTGAGAGTGGATGTCGTCCTTGCTCTGGCAATCGCTCTGGCTGCCTCCTTCGAAAAGCCTCTAGCTCTTGAGAGTCTTTCGATAGTCTGAAGGCAGTCAGACGAAGAGCGTGGAGGTTGGGAGTACCTTCTTTACGTGAGGTTGACGCAGAAGGTCCACTCTAGGAGGAAGAGTCCTGGGAACGTCGACCAGCCATTGCAGTACCTCAGTGAACCATTCTCTCGCGGGCCAGAGGGGAGCAACCAACGTCAGCCGTGTCCCTTTGTGAGAGGCGAACTTCTGAAGTACCCTGTTGACAATCTTGAACGGCGGGAATGCATACAGGTTGAGATGGGACCAATCCAGCAGAAAGGCATCCACGCGAACTGCTGCTGGGTCTGGAATCGGAGAACAATACAAGAGGAGCCTCTTGGTCATCGAGGTAGCGAATAGATCTATGGTTGGCTGATCCCACAGGGCCCAAAGTCTGCTGCAAACATTCTTGTGAAGGGTCCACTCTGTGGGGAAGACCTGACCCTTCCGGCTGAGGCGATCTGCCATGACATTCATATCGCCCTGAATGAGCTTCGTTACCAGCGTGAGCTTTCGATCTTTTGACCAAATGAGGAGGTCCCTTGCGATCTTGAACAACTTCCTCGAATGAGTCCCTCCCTGCTTGGAGATGTAAGCCAAGGCTGTGGTGTAGTCGGAGTTCACCTCCACCACCTTGTTAAGCTGGAGGGACTTGAAGTTTATCAAGGCCAAATGAACTGCCAACAACTCCTTGCAATAGATGTGAAGTGTCCTTTGCTCCTGATTCCATGTTCCCGAGCATTCCTGTCCGTCCAGTGTCGCACCCCAGCCCGTGTCCGATGTGTCCGAGAAGAGACGGTGGTCGGAGGACTGAACAGCCAATGGTAGACCTTCCTTGAGAAGAATGCTGTTCTTCCACCACGTTAGAGTAGACCTCATCTCTTCGGAAACAGGAACTGAGCCCGTCTCTAGCGTCATGTCCTTTATCCAGTGAGCAGCTAGATGATACTGAAGGGGGCGGAGGTGGAGTCTCCCCAACTCGATGAACAGGGCCAGCGATGAAAGTGTCCCTGTTAGACTCATCCACTGCCTGACTAAGCATCGGTTCCTTCTCAGCATGCTCTGGATGCATTCTAGGGCTTGGAAGATCCTTGGGGCCGACGGACAAGTCCGAAAAGCTCGACTCTGAAGATCCATACCCAAGGAGACAATGGTCTGGGATGGAACGAGCTGAGACTCCTCAAAATTGACCAGGAGGCCCAGTTCCTTGGTCAGATCCATATTCCATTTGAAAATCTCCAGACAGCGACGACTTGAGGGAGCTCTTAAAAGCCAGTCGTCTGACGGAGCCGGACACAAGATCATGATACTGCTGCACAGTCTGTAAACTGTCAATCATGGGCAAGCGAGGAAGTACAGTGACAACCCGAATCTGTCTAGACTGTCTGGGTCGTACAGACAACTCCTTAACGGGTTGCTGAGGTTGCCCACTGCGTCACAACAAGTCCCTTCTGTTGGTTGTTGAACGTCTTCCCCGTGACACATTGACTCCGTAAACAAAAAATCCTCTAACAAGGACTAAGCTTGGACTGCATGTCATGCAACACAGCTCAAGGTCTATGGGAGCAGGTGTGGTAACAGACGGGATTAGCGGCTGAAGTGTAACCATTACCTTCCCTGTAAGCATGTTATGCTTAAATAAAAGTCCATAAGAGGTTATGCAGCTAAAGGCTCCCTCCAAATGACAGAGTCCTCAAGGGAATATCAGAAGGAGGGAGAAAAGAACTTTCTCATCTACAGGGACCTTATCCTAGAAAAGCTAAGTTCTCTGAGTGAGGGTTCACTGGTGCAAAGCAGCAGACTAGAAGGCAACGTTATGAAACTGCTTGACAGTCTAGTGAGTTGGCAACAACCCAAGATGTGTTCAGAAGCATGCGGTAAGGTATGCAGAGCATGATGTATGCAGAGTATGCTGTATGCAGAGCATGCTGAATGCAGAGCATGCTGTATGCAGAGCATGTTGTATGCAGAGCATGCTGAATGCAGAGCATGCTGAATGCTGAGCATGTAGGAAGTAGAGCCTGCTGTAAGCAGAGCCTGCTGAAAGGAAAGCAGAGCGTGTGCATGGCGTTTAACATTTCTCAGAAATTCCATGACCAGTGCTAGAGTGCTTTATGCATGCTTGCATGGGGTTTAAACCATGGTATGCTGAACAGCAGAGTCAGAACGAGCTGGAACAACAACAGAGGTTTCCTCAACTTGAGGGAAAACCTGAGGTTCAGACTGCATAGGCTGAACAACAGACGGAGCAGAAGGCAGGTGCAAGGGTGAAGGAGGTTGACTCCTAGCAAGAGTTGCACCCAAGGATTGCACCAGCTGAGCGGAGGACGGAGGCGGAGTAGTCCGTTCCTGTTCCTGTGGTATGAGTGGAGCGTGAAGAGACCGAGGCTGTGCAGAACAAGGTAAAGTTCCCGCAAGCAGAGATGTCTGAGGAGCAGGATCAGGGTGCACGGGTAGAGCTCGGTGCAGCAGCTGAGGAGACTGACTCACAGGTGGAAGAGGTTGTTGTACCTCCACCGAGAGTTGCACCGCCGGTGGAGCAGCCAGGGGAGGAGGAGGAAGAGTGGAGTAATCCTCCTGATCCCAAACCGAAGGTTGCCTTAAAGAAGGCTGATGCTGAACAACACTGGGAACAGTGAACACAGAAAGTGGTTCAACATCGTACGCCTGGCAGATGGAGCTGCGACTGGGTGCAGCGAGTGCAGGCGGGTGCAGCACAGGCTGAACGGGTGCAGGAGGTTGGTGCACCACCGGTGCAGGCGGGTGCAGCACAGGCTGAACGGGTGCAGGAGGTAGGTGCACCACCGGTGCAGGCGGGAGCAGCACAGGCTGAACGGGTGCAGGAGGTTGGTGCACCACAGGTGCAGGAGGAGCAACACTCTCAGCACGACACTCACGCATCAGGTCCGAAAGCTGTGCTTGCATGGACTGTAGTAGAGTCCACAACATCGTACGCCTGGCAGATGGTACTGTGATCAGGCGGAGCGAGTGTAGGAGGAGGGAGTGTAGGCGGAGGCGGAGGAGCAACACTCTCAGCCCGACACTCACTCATCAAGTCCGAAAGCTGTGCTTGCATGGACTGTAGTAGAGTTCACAACATCGTACGCCTGGCAGATGGTGCTGCGACCAGGCGGAGCAGGTGCAGGCTGGGCGAGCACAGGCAGAGCAGGTGCAGGCTGGGCGAGCACAGGTGCAGCGAGAACAGGTGGAGGGAGTGCAGGCGGTGCAACACTCTCAGCCCGACACTCACGCATCAAGACCGAAAGTTGTGACTGTATGGACTGCAGTAGAGTTAACTTGGGGTCGGCAGACACTAAGTTCTGCTGAGGTAAAGCCTTAACAGCAGAGATCTGTTGTGGCAGAACCTTACTCCTCTTAGTCGGAGTGTAATCAACTGATGACTTAGGAGAGTCAGAGCTAACCCAATGACTGCATTCGGGTTGTGAACTTTAACTTCGTACGTCTGGCATAGGTCTGGACTTAACGTTTAAGAAGTCTTGAGACCTGAGACCAGCGTTACTCTGCCTTTATTTTCTCCCCTAATCTCTTCTGCAGACGAGCAAAATAAGGGCTCAATCGTCTGCGGGTGGGAGTGACGGTCTCGTTAAGACACGCCCACAACCACCGAGAATACTTCTGTGCGCCGATCAAGGCCTGCTGAACCCTTATGCCCTTCGACATTGCTTCTCCCCTGGGCTTGGGAGCTTGCAAGAGGTCCCGGACTGGGAGGACGACTGGCGCGCACAAAAGTACCCTCACGCACTAATCACTTATCACTTTGATTTCTGTTTGCACTTATTTCACTGAACTCGAAACTTTAAGTGGTTTGTACCTGAAATACGCAATTCTATCCTTTCAAAGTTAGTAATTGCGAAAACAGAATTACAATATAACAGAAAAATCTAATGAAAGATAAATCAGTGGTTGGAAAGAGACTAAACACTAGATCACTCTAGAAACGTTTACCTTCTTCCCCTCAAGAGACTAGGGAGAAGAGCAAAAATCGATAATGACGTTACTCGTACGCCTGGCAGGCTTGAAAGAAACGTTTATCCTCTTTCTCCCTCCGTCTCTATCTCTCTCTCTCTCTCTCTCTCTCTTGACTTAGAACCTGAGAGAAGAGCCCAATCATATATATCGTTAAAACATATTATTGTTAAAGGAAAAAACTGAAAAGTTCCTTTATTAGGATCAAAACCATTAAGTTAAGAAAGAATGAACAAAACGCTAGACACGGTTACTCTTACTGCAACGTGAAACCGTGAACATTCTTTCTCTATCGTAACGATAGAGTGCAAGTTGAACGTTCTGAACGTCAACAACTGCAGAGACAAAACAAAACGTTAGTTCAGCTTTGAAAACAGTACGAGACTGTCAAAGAAAATCTTTCAAACTCTGTGGCGGAAATAGCATAATATGTTAACAGGTAAAACCGAAATGACGGGCTCAAAGTTTATTAACTTCGGTAAAAGACCGCCTACTATAGGAAGGTCGAATATAAACAAATACTGTATAAAAATTAATTTTAATGAGTTTATAATAAAAGGAAGTTAATCGAAGAGGCCTATAAGAGGCGGAGAGATATAAAATAAATCTATAACTTTTGTTAAGCAAAATTAAGAAAGAGAGTCTATACTCTCTTAGACACCAACACTTCCGTCTAAGGGAAGGGTCGGCCATTGAAAGGTGAACGAGAGTTCATACTCTCTCGTCACTAAAATTAATCAAATTAATTTCAAAAGCTAACTAAGCTAATATAGAAGTTTTCCAGTAAAGCGACAGCCGAAATCAAAGAGAAATACTTCACCAAAGTCGTGAAAATACTCCAAGAACATAAGCGTATCCCAGAACGTCTTGCCGGAAGCACGACAGAGGAATAATTGAGGAGGTGTCAACAAGAAGTACTTGAGTACCTGGCCACAGGTGGCGCTGGTAAATACACCCCCTTCTAGTATTGTGATAGCTGGCGTATCCCTCCATAGAATTCTGTCGGGCAACGGAGTTGACAGCTACATGATTATCGGGTAAGTTTAATATTGAAAAATAACATTTTTCAATATTAAACTTACCCGATAATCATGTAGCTGATTCACACCTAGGGGGGTGGGTGAAAACCAGTGTACAAGATTAAAGGATAGCTAAGTATCCCATATTTCATATAACAGTTATCTCAAATAACAATGAAATAATAAGTACCTGGTAAGGAAGTCGAATTGAACCGTTACTCTGCCTCTTTTTTAAGTTCGTCTTCCTTACTGAGCGCAGCGTTCCTCTTGGAGGCTGAATCAACCCAAAGGTGCCAAAGTATATGGGGTTACAACCCCTACTAAAGGACCTCTACAAAACCTCTAACCCAGGCGCTTCTCAAGAATGAATAGACCACCCGCCAAATCAAAAGGATGCGGAAGGCTTCTTAGCCTACCGTAACAACCATAAAAAACAACAATAAAAGCATTCAAGAGAAAGGTTAAAAAAGGTTATGGGATTAAGGGAATGTAGTGGCTGAGCCCTCACCTACTACTGCACTCGCTGCTACGAATGGTCCCAGGGTGTAGCAGTTCTCGTAAAGAGACTGGACATCTTTAAGATAAAATGATGCAAACACTGACTTGCTCCTCCAATAGGTTGCATCCATTATGCTCTGCAGAGAACGGTTTTTATTAAAGGCCATCGAAGTAGCTACGGCTCTTACTTCGTGGGTCCTTACCTTCAGCAATGCAAGGTCTTCCTCCTTTAAGTGAGAGTGGGCTTCTCTAATCAGAAGCCTTATATAATACGAAACCCCGTTTTTGGACATGGGCATCGAAGGTTTCTTGATTGCACACCATAAGGCTTCTGACTGTCCTCGAATAGGTTTAGACCTCTTAAGATAATATTTGAGAGCTCTGACAGGGCAAAGAACTCTCTCTAGTTCGTTACCTACCATGTTGGAGAGGCTAGGTATTTCAAACGATCTAGGCCAAGGACGTGAAGGAAGTTCGTTCTTTGCTAGGAATCCGAGCTGAAAAGAACATGTTGCAGATTCGGTCGTGAAACCAATGTTCTTGCTGAAGGCATGAACCTCACTGACTCTCTTAGCTGTTGCAAGGCAGACGAGAAAAAGAGTCTTGAGGGTAAGGTCCTTGAAGGAAGCTGACTGGAGAGGTTCGAACCTAGGTGACATAAGGAACCTTAAGACTACGTCTAGGTTCCAGCCTGGAGTAGATAGACGACGCTCTTTAGACGTCTCAAAAGACTTAAGAATGTCTTGAAGGTCCTTGTTGGAAGAAAGGTCCAAACCTCTGTGGCGGAGAACTGAAGCCAACATACTCCTATACCCTTTAATCGTAGGGGCTGAAAGGGATCTCTCATTCCTAAGATGTAGAAGGAAGTCAGCTATTTGGGTCACAGAGGTATTGGTAGAGGATATTGAATTGGCTCTACACCAGCTTCGGAAGACCTCCCACTTAGACTGGTAGACTCTACGAGTGGAAACCCTTCTTGCTCTGGCAATCGCACTGGCTGCCTCCTTCGAAAAGCCTCTAGCTCTAGCGAATCTTTCGACAGTCTGAAGGCAGTCAGCCGAAGAGCGTGGAGGTTTGGGTGCAACCTGTCTACGTGAGGTTGACGTAGAAGGTCCACTCTTAGAGGTAGAGTCCTGGGGATGTCGACTAGCCATTGAAGTACCTCTGTGTACCATTCTCTTGCAGGCCAAAGGGGAGCAACCAGCGTCAGCCGTGTCCCTTCGTGCGAGATAAATTTCTGCAGAACTTTGTTTATTATCTTGAACGGTGGGAATGCGTACAGGTCGAGATGGGACCAGTTCAGTAGAAAAGCATCCACATGAACTGCTGCAGGGTCTGGAACAGGGGAACAGTACAGCGGAAGTCTCTTGGTTATGGAGGTGGCAAACAGATCTATGATAGGTTGACCCCACAAGGTCCAAAGTCTGTTGCACACACTCTTGTGGAGGGTCCATTCCGTGGGAATGACCTGATCCCTTCTGCTTAGGCGATCTGCTGAGACGTTCATATTGCCCTGAATGAACCTCGTGACCAGAGTGAGGTTTAGACCTCTTGACCAAATGAGGAGGTCCCTCCTTGCTTGGAGATGTGAGCCAAGGCTGTGGTATTGTCTGAGTTGACCTCCACCACTTTGCCTAGCAGGAGGGACTTGAAGTTCAACAGGGCTAAATGAACTGCTAGTAGCTCCTTGCAGTTGATGTGGAGTAATCCCTGTTCCTCGTTCCACGTTCCCGAGCATTCCCGTCCGTTCAAGGTCGCACCCCAGCCCGAGTCCGATGCATCTGAGAAGAGATGAAGATTGGGGGTCTGAATAGCCAACGATAGGCCCTCCCTGAGAAGGAGATTGTGCTTCCACCACAGGAGAGTGGTCTTCATCTCTTGGGTGCTTGGAATAGAGACTGCTTCGAGAGTCGAACCCTTGTCCCAATGAGCTGCAAGATGGAATTGAAGAGGGCGGAGGTGGAGTCTCCCTAGCTCGACGAACAGGGCCAGTGATGAAAGGGTCCCTGTGAGACTCATCCACTGTCTCACCGAGCAACTGCTCCTCTTCAGCATGCTCATGATGCACTCTAGGGCTTGGCTTATCCTGGGGGCCGATGGAAAAGCCCGAAAATCCTGACTCCGAATCTCCATTCCCAGGTACACAATGGATTGGGAGGGAATGAGCTGAGACTTTTCTATGTTGACTAACAGACCCAGTTCTCTGATTAAGTCCAAAGTCCAGTTGAGATTCTCCAGACAGCGACGACTCGTGGAGGCTCTCAATAGCCAGTCGTCTAAGTAGAGGGAGGCTCTGATGTCCGATAAGTGTAGGAATTTTGCTATATTCCTCATCAGATGAGTGAACACCATAGGAGCTGTGCTTAGGCCAAAACACAGGGCTTGGAATTGGTAGACAACCTTTCCAAAAACGAATCTCAGGAAAGGTTGGGAGTCTGGATGAATAGGAACGTGAAAGTAGGCATCTTTCAAGTCCAACGAGACCATCCAGTCCTCCTGCCTGACCGCTGCTAAGACCGACTTCGTCGTCTCCATCGTGAACGTCTGCTTGGTGACATACGCGTTGAGCGCGCTGACGTCCAGCACCGGTCTCCAACCTCCTGTCTTCTTGGCCACAAGAAAGAGACGGTTGTAGAAGCTCGGGGATTGATGGTCCCGGACTATAACCACTGCCTTCTTCTGCACAAGTAGCGACACCTCCTGGTGCAATGCTAGCCTCTTGTCCTCTTCTTTGTAGTTGGGAGAGAGGTTGATGGGCGATGTGGTCAGAGGTGGTTTGAGGCAGAATGGAATCCTGTAACCGTTCCTCAGCCAACTGACAGACTGGGCGTCTGCACCTCTCTTCTCCCAGGCTCGCCAGAAGATCTTGAGTCTGGCTCCTACTGCTGTCTGGAGATGCGGAGAGTCAGTTTTTTCCTTTAGATGTCTTGGAGCCTTTTCTAGACTTGCTCCTGTAAGAGTCTGGACGGGAGCTTCCTCGGCTGGGGGCTCTACCACGAAAGGGCGGTATGAACCTCGTAGCAGGGGTATCAGCCACTGGGGAGCGATAAGTCTTGGGGACTGAGGTAGCAACCTTAGACTTACGAGCCGATGAGGCTACAAGATCGTGTGTGTCCTTTTGTATCAGGGCAGCAGACAAGTCCTTAACCAGCTCTTCGGGGAAGAGGAACTTCGAGAGCGGAGCAAAAAGGAGTTGTGACCTTTGGCAAGGTGTAATGCTGGAGGAAAGGAAGGTACACAGCTGTTCCCTTTTCTTCAAAACCCCTGATACAAACATCGACGCAAGCTCACCAGATCCATCCCTAATGGCCTTATCCATGCAGGACATTAATAGCATGGCAGAATCCTTGTCCGCAGGAGAGGTCTTCTTGCTGAGGGCCCCCAGGCACCAGTCTAGAAAGTTGAACATCTCAAATGCTCTAAATACTCCTTTCAGTAAGTGATCAAGGTCTGAGAAGGTCCAGCAAACCTTAGAGCGCCTCATTGCAGTTCTCCGAGGCGAGTCTACCAGACTTGAGAAGTCAGCCTGGGCAGAGGCAGGTACTCCCAAGCCTGGTGCTTCTCCTGTGGCATACCAAACGCTCGCTTTCGAAGTGAGCTTAGTCGGCGGGAACATGAAAGAAGTTTTGCCAAGGTGTTGCTTAGTCTGCAGCCACTCCCCTAAGATCCTTAACGCTCTCTTAGAGGACCTTGCTAGGACTAGCTTAGTATAGGTGGACTTAGCTTGTTGTATGCCCAGCGAAAACTCAGATGGCGGAGAGCGGGGAATAGCAGAGACAAAGTGGTCTGGGTAAACCTCCCTAAGTAGAGCCAAGACCTTACGAAAGTCAATAGACTGGAGAAGGTTTGGATTCATCCACGTCTGACGAGGGATCCAGGTGTGCCTCCTCATCATCAGACGCCTCATCACCAGAGTGAAGCGAAGAGATCGGACAAGAATGCTGAACAGCAGAGTCAGAACGAGTAGGAACAATGTTAGTGGTTTCCTCTTCAAGTAACTGTTGAGGGAAAACCTGAGGCTCAGACTGCAAAGGCTGAATAAAAGACGAAGCAGAAGGAAGGCGCATGGGTGGAGGAGGCTGACTCCTAGCATGAGTGGTTGAACCCAAGGGTTGCGCTTGCTGAGCGGTTGGCGGAAGCGGAGTAGCAAGTTCCTGTTCCTGTGGTGTGAGCGGAGCGTGATGAGGTTGAGGCTGCGCAGAACAAGGTAAATGTCTCGCAAGCTGAGGCTCCTGAGGCGCAAGGCCAAGGTGTAGTGGTGCTTGCCTTGTGGAGGGTTGAGCTCGCTGCAGCGAGAGCTGAGGAGACTGACTCATGGACGGGAGAGGTTGTTGTACCTCAACCGAGTGTTGCACCACTGGTGGAGCAGCAAGGGGAGGCGGAGGAAGAGAGGTATAATCCTCCTGATCCCATTGTAAAGGTTGCCTTAAAGAAGGCGGAGGCTGAACACCACTGGGAACAGCAAACTCAGAACGTGGCTCAACATCGTACGCCTGGCAGGTGGTACTGCGATCAGGCGGAGCGAGCGCAGGCGGAGCGAGAGCAGGCGGAGGGAGTGTAGGCGGAGGCGGAGGCGCAACACTCTCAGCCCGACACTCACGCATCAAGTCCGAAAGCTGTGCTTGCATGGACTGAAGTAGAGTCCACTTGGGATCGGCAGAAACGACAGTAGACTGAGGTAAAGCCTTAACAGTCGAGCTCTGTTGTGGCAGAACCTTACTCCTCTTGGGCGGAGTGCAGTCGATAGATGACTGCGGTGAGTCAGAGCTGAGCCAATGACTGCAACCTGGCTGAGCACTCGCGGACTGGACTCTGCGTTTAAGTGGTCTCGAGACCTGAGACCAACGTTTCTTCCCTGACAGTTGATCAGCGGACGAGAAAAAGACGGGCTCAATCGTCTGCAGGTGGGAGTGACGGTCTTTGGAAGACACGCCCGCAACCACCGAGGATACTTCTGTGCGCCTAACAAGGCCTGCCGAACCCTTATGCCCTTCGACATTGCTTCTCCCCTGGGCTTGGGAGCTTGCAAGAGGTCCCGGACTGGGAGGACGACTGGCTCGCACAGAAGTATCCTCACGCACCACACTGGCACTGACACTAGCACTTGGCACTGCACTGACACTAGCACTCGTCACAGCACTGGCACTAATTCCACCCACTGCACTCTTGACCTTAAGTTCCTTGACTTCGGCCATCAGAGACTTATGATCACTTACCACTGACTCTACTTTATCGCCTAAGGCCTGAATAGCACGCAAAACAACAGACATATCAGGCGGAGGGCAAACAGTAGGATCGGGGGTAGCCACTACAGGGGTAGGAAAAGGTAGGGGATCATGAGGTGAGGAAAAAAGTGAAGAGTGAGAAGAACTCCTCCTAACTCTACCTCTCTCTAACTTAGTTGAATATTTCAAAAGACGGACAAATTCCAGTTCCGAAAGTCCGGCGCATTCCTCACATCGATTTTCTAACTGACAGGGCCTGTCCCTACAGTCAGAACAAGCGGTGTGAGGATCTACCGAGGCCTTCGGAATACGCCTATTGCAAGACCTACATCGTCTATGGGAGGGGGCTTGCGAAATGTCAGACATCTTGAATCCAAAGAGTTAGCCAAAGGGGGTTCCAAAATCAAGCAAAAGATCGTTAACCGTTAATCAGGACTATATAAAAGCTATCTAGCTAATATAAGAAGGTTTCCAGTAAAGCGACAGCCGAAATCTGAGAGAATACTTCACCAATTAGCCGTGAAAATACTCGAAGATCATAAGCGTATCCCAGAACGTCTTGCCGGAAGCACGACAGAGGAATAATTGAGGAGGTGTCAACAAGAAGTACTTGAGTACCTGGCCACAGGTGGCGCTGGTGAGTACACCCCCTTCTAGTATTGTGATAGCTGGCGTATCCCTCCATAGAATTCTGTCGGGCAACGGAGTTGACAGCTACATGATTATCGGGTAAGTTTAATATTGAAAATGTTCTTATCATTTATTTATTTCCTTATTTCCTTTCCCCATTGGGCTATTTTTCCCTATTGGAGCCCTTGGGCTTATAGTATCTTGCTTTTCCAACTAGGGTTGTAGATCGGCTAGTAATAATAATAGTAATACTTCTCCATTCATCATCACCCGCTTCATAGTCCTCAGCCATGTAGGCCTGGGTCTTCCAACTCTTCTATTGCCTTGTGGTGCCTAGTTTTAAGTTTGGTGAACTGATCTCTGTGTATATAAATGATGGTATCACAAGTTTTACTTTATCTTTATACTTAGAAATTCAAAATAAACTAAGTAAAGCTGATCCTATATCATGTCTTTTCTACATACAAGGGTAAAAGGAATTTTAAAGAATTTAACTGAGAATTTTCAAGATTTCAACAATTTTAAGAAACAGGTTTCATAAAAGAGGATTTAAATTTTCATTTATCACAGATTTCTATATAATTTTTTTTATCTTACATTTTCTATACACCTATTTTATATTAATTTATTTATGAACTTAAATACTGTATAATTATTTTATACTCGCAAATCTATTTGGCCCAGCTCTGTACGAGCCCATACTTAACGCAGACAATATAAAGAAAAAGTTAAAATGCTGGGAAACAATATCTTACCCCTAACTGACACCAAAACAAAATAATTGCTAACTAATGTTGAAAAGGTTATCTGGGAAATATAAAATGCCACAAGAGAAAAATATAACCGTACTACTGTGGAAAACCAGATCAAGAAAATCACAACAAGGAATTCCGTTTCGGACCTTCAATAAGAAAAAATTGATTTCTCTAGGACCAAAGAAGAACTGGGTTTGGGGAGGCCTTGACTGCTTTGGCGCACTCGACTGAACTTCGGACTCCGGCCCCAGTCGTCATGCTGCTATCATCCGATCATCTTCCAGTCCGTTCTTCGTGTTTTGATATGACCCGACTCTTTCACAAGCTTATCTTACTTACGGGCTGCCTTCGTGCAAGAGCCCGTTGTCCCCTTCGTTGTACAGGGGTCCAATCTAAAACCAAACAAACCAACTACAAGGAAACCATAAAATTCCTACAACAGAGAAAAAATAAACGCACCTTTTGACAACGGCTTTAATCTCCAATGTTGTGGACCAGCCCAAGCAGTCATTCTATGCTGGTCAAAGTATGAATATTCAGAAGGATTATTCGATAGGTGATCTTTCAAGTGAACTGCCTCCATTAACGGTGGAGCTTTGTGACAACCTCCTTGGCCGACTGTTATCACTGTTCCATTCTCACCATCTTCCAAGACATCACCAGCTGTTTCCATTCCTGGATAAAAAAGGAAATTAAACATTTATTGAATAAATAACATTTAAAGCTACTATACTGTACTCACAGCAGCTAGCAAAGAAGAATCATGGGACTCCATAAAATAATTCTCATCATTCTCATATTATTTCCCGAACATTTTGCAAATGTAAGTAATATACTGTAGTTCAAAACAATGATACCACTACAAAAAAAATTACAATTCATGCAACTGAAATAGAAATAAGCCCAGAAAGCTATTTTTGTAATGTTAATTGTTTATACACATCTGATCTTCTGATTATAATAGAGAATAAATGAAATGTCAGGAGAAGAGACAAGCAGATATATTGGAATGGAATGAAATATGCTGACCACTGGACTAGAAGTTTAGACAATTTGTAAAGCTTTATCACCAAATGTTTTGAATAAATTACTGACTGGAGGTTGGGGGAAGAGAGCTGTCAGCTAATGAACAGGAATACTGGTTTTTTGTAAACAAAGCCTTTCTAGCAAAAATGGACATAGCATACAAACTTTATTTCCTGTATTCAATTTCAACTTTTTCAAGAAGAGTAATATTTTACTATAAAACCAATTTCACATAAAAGGACCAAGTTGTCTTGATAGAAACTTTATTATTGTAGCGTGCTATATGAATAAGGCTAACTACAACACTAGATGAATGAGCTGACAACGTTGGACTCGCGAACAAATCAGATTTGAAGACCTCCTAAAACAGAACTCTTTCAAGCGTCCCGGAACAGAAACCATGGCGATAGCAAAAAGTCAACAATGGAAGTAGCCAAGTATAAAATGTTCCAGGATCTTATCGATGCAACTCCTTCTGTGGCTTGCTCACTAATCGGCGATTAATAACTTCTAAACTTTGTTACTACTGTAGATATGAAATTGGCAACAATCAGCAGGTGAAATCTATTTGACTAACTCTTGTAATCTAACTCATTCTCCCTTTTAATCTATTACTAGATCTACATCTACCTAATGAATGTTCAACAAATAAAAATGTTATTTTCCTTAGTAAAATAAATTTTTGAATATACTTACCCGATGATCATGTAGCTGATGATCATGAATTTTTCCTTAAATTCATGATCATCGGGTAAGATTAATATTGAAAAATGTTATTTTCCTTAGTAAAATAAATTTTTGAATATACTTACCCGATGATCATGAATTTAAGGAAAAATTCATGATCATCAGCTACATGATCATCGGGTAAGATTAATATTGAAAAAGTAAAATTAATTGGAAAATATTTTTCACATATAATATTTTTGCTTTAAATTCAAAGTAATCCATAGCATACGAACCTTTATTCTAATATGTAAAGCACCTCCATGTCCAAAAACAAATACCTTGAAATATTCTTGATGCTGTCATACTAGGTATCCAGTTAATTCTAACAGTCATACTCTCTCTTTCTCCATCATAAGACTCATTATTATACAGTATTTTAGGAGCTTTATTCCAACTGTGACCAGATTGTGGAATGATCTTCCTATTCCGGCCGTTGAATCGATGGAACTTGAGAAGTTTAAACTTGCAGAGAATGTTTTTATGTTGAATAGGCTAAAATAGGTCTCTCTTCATAGTTTATATTGGCATATCCATCTTAACGTTGTAACCGATATTAGAACATTTTTTTTCAATTACTCATTGCTTCTCACATATAGTTTGTTTTCCTTATTTCTTTTACTCACTGGGCTTTTAATCCCTGTTGGAGCCCTTGGACTTATAGCAACATGCTTTTCCAACTAAGGTTGTAGTTTAGCTAGTAATAATAATAATAATAATAATAATAATAATTATAATAATAATACTTACCAAAAGCCTCGTCATCATAGGGATCATCATCTAGAGGTTCTGGAACAGCATCTACATCAAATCTATGAGTATTTTCTTCATCCTCTTTCTTGTCGTCCATTCTTGAATTACAAAATGCATCATCATCTCCTACTTTCCATTTTGTAAATTCAAATTGAGAGAAGGTTGGGCATATCAACTTATCCGTTAAATCTGTAAGAATACAAAAGACATAAGAAGAGTACATCACTAAAGAGGGTATTCAATAGAAAGGAAATCATTTTAAACTAGATAACCCACAAAAGGAATGTGAATAATGACCCATTACTTAGCACACCTAAGTTTCTTAGCCTTGTAATTAAAGTACAGGTTTAAAGGTCACTTACGAGTGGCAAAGCCAAGGGACAAGACAATGTAATAGAGGAAGACCATATATACATATAATTAGTAAGTCATAAAATAACAATTAAGTACAGTACTGCACTGTATGAGCATGTATGAAACACGTGCGGTAAAGTACTGCACTGTACGAGCGTGTATGAAACACGTGCAGTACAGTACTAGTACTGTATTCCCGTGTTCAGAACATGTATAGGAAACCTTCAAGTCACTACATCGAGACTCTCGGAACCAACTAATGACGTAGGACAGGGTATTACTGCGTGTGTTCAGCAGTGGCTATGGAATGGCCATTGAATCTTTAACAAGGTAGTGGGTTAACAATAAGTGGTGTAATAAGGAAGCCCCACTTACCCTCCTGACACTGAATAGCCATTTTTGTCCTTAGGCTTAACTGAGCGGGGTATATAAGGTTTGGAATTCAATTTGAAAGACTCTGGTTTGTAAAACTAGGAAAAATACACATTACTTTTAAATCTTTGAACTTGTTCCTGTTTGTATACGAACCTTTTATCCCTATTTATGATAGGGAGACTCACTCATTGGTGTGAGGAAGTGTCCTAGAACCATACTGGAAGGTTCATTTATCCCCCATGGGCTTGTCATCCTTCCTGATCCCATACAGGAGCAAAAGGAAGGTGATTCCAACATCCTCCTAACAGCTAATCATCGGGATGTAGAAGCTGTAAGAGCCTCAGAAAAACTGGCTTCATGGAAGCTAGTACTAAGACCCGAAATACCTATCTCCCTAGCAAGAAGATGAAGTTCGCAATGTCAAACCAGGTACGTCGAGAGAAATGTTTGGTAAAACACAGACCCATCTTCCCCCTTGCCTGGAGGATGGAGGCTTCACGTCAAATGTAGTTGGCAAGAAAGGTGCTACGTTGTGAAACTCACCAGCATTGGACATCCAACCCGCAAGTAATTGTTGAAGGTCCTTCGTCCCTTCAAGTGAGGGACAAGAAAGGTAAAAGAGCCAGTTATTCTACCTCTCCTCTAGACTTATGCTAAATGTGTGACTTTACCACAAAACTACTGAACATTCACCTCAGGACCCAAGGGAAAGGAGTAAAGGGGTATGAAGGTAACATCCATGAGGTAAAGAGAGGCAAAAGTTGTCCAAAACCTTCCGTTCAAAGTATGCTGACAAGAAAACTGGAAGGCTACTGACAGGGTTAGGCTTCCGAGTTCTTTCTTGAGATGGAAGAGGTGATCACATAACAAATTACATCTGCAAGCAAAATGCCTCAACATGCCAGAAGAAACAAGGATTGTGATAGCCTTACTGAAATGTCCCTATTTGGCGTTTGAGACCTGCTCATGCTCGATAGTTTCTTGTAGTGTCTGCATCCTCACTATCCTTGTGAGATATGAATGGAGGGGGGGCGGGCAGCCTATGTCTAGTCATTACCTGAACCTAGCTTAGGTGGAAGGGGGCTTGGGCACTGATCATATGTGTATATAGTCAGTCTCTACGTCATTATCCAGTTAGGGCCTCGTCACTGTCCATTGCCTCTGCCAGTCATGAATGACCTTTAAATATCTGAACAGGACATTTCCTTTTTGTTCCTAATGGGTTTAATGACGTGACACAGGGCAACAGTTTCACGGAGAGATAGGATGAAGGTCCTGAACTGATGTTTGGTTCTTCCATAACACAGTGTGAGACAAAGAAAGCAACAGAAACCAAACCCCCAATCTTGGAAAGCTTGAAACTCTCCTGCTATATTGCCAACACAAAGAAGAGATGCAGTATTAAGAGAGAGATCCCTACGATACCCTTCTCAGGTTGACCCTTCCAATATGCACCTGTGAGGGAGGAACAGGTGCATCTTCCATAGATTGAGCAAGTTACCAACAACCAGAACTACTGGAACATTGAGTTGGATGGTGACCATCGCAACATACTACCCAGAAGATCTTAAAGAATTTTGGAAAGGACAAGAGCCCAACAACCTAAAACTGTTCAATAGTTAGTTTTTAATCAGTTTTCAACTGCATGGCTATATAATTGAAGTATATATATTTTTGTATACTGTATTTTCCTTACATCAGTACCTCACTTGCATTTTTATAATCATTTTAATGACAAAGCCCAAACATGATGGACGAACAATTTAAAGTCTGTTATACTTTCTACAACAATACACATAGTTTTATATGCATCTTACATCATTGTGGAGCCTTTTTAGCATATATATATCTTTTGGTTATTTCTTTGGGAATATCTCTCCTTTGGATAATCAATAACACTATTTTAGCTTTCTAAAACAACCATTGGTAGATATAAAACAAAGCTGGTACAAATTTATCAGCATCCAAAAACAATTGCTAACCATTCAGATTGAAGCCATGGTTGACATGTAAAGAAAGGGGCAACCACTACAAAGTTGGCATTACAATTATTCCTCAAAGTAGTAATACCAAGGTCTTCTATATATATCATCTTGTTATATTTCCCTCTTTGTCGATGTCTCACAGGATGTAGATACAGGAGAGGGGGTTCCCAGCCCCCTCGTCCCGTCCCTTTTAGTCGCCTCTTACGACACGCAGGGAGAACGCTGGCACTATTCTAATTGTTTTTATGCCCACGCGGCCACAGGGGGCTACCCCCCAAAATTGGGGGAAGTGCCTTGGTATATGTATGTATGATGTATATTTCCCTCTGAGAAAACTGCATGGTTGAACAGGTAACTATTGTAAAGGCAAAAGTTAGACATTTTTTTTTTTGCCATTTTTTGCAAAATGTATTGACAGACTTACATTAGTGTGGGAACAGATGCCAAATTTAGAGATAATTTGTATTATTCCTTAACTGATACAAAACTTTAGTTATTTATGTGGATAAACTTTCGGTGGAGTTTTGACGCAAGTACTGTATATCCACATACATAACGTGAGGTTTGTCAGTGTGGGAACAAAAGCCAAATTCGGAGATAATTTGTATTTTTCCCTAGCTAATACAAACCTATAGTTATTCATATGGATATAGTTTCGACGGAGCTTCGCCGAAATAATACCCAAATAAATAACGTAACGTTTGTTAGTATGGGAACAATTGCATTTCAAGTACAGTTGTAAACTATTCTATTAAAAAAGATCCATAGCTTAATACCTGGTATCTGTGCTAGTGGTATTCTCTCCTCAGTTACAGGGACTGGTTCACTGTCATTCTCTAGTACAGTCTCTGCATCTAACATCATCTGACATTTATCATTCTGAAAGAAAAATATCTTGCCTCAGATTGGTACAAGAGGTTTCAAATTATATGTTATTGAGAGAAAACAAATATAATTAAACTCACTGTGAAGCGAAAGTTGTCAATAAAAATCGAACATTTCACAGAATAAAACATCTATAAAACTTCTGTGTTAAAAAATGCTGCAAATCAATATGAAAAGTAAAAAATATTTGATTTTCTAAAATAGTCTCCTAACATATAAAACATAGTTTTACTTTCAAAGAAAGCTAACTATTTGATTGATTTAGGTAGCAAATTTTAATCGAGGATACAATACATAAAGAGATTTAACAAATAGATAAGTTATAACAAGAAAAAGATATCAATTATGCTAAGGGGGACATAATTAGTTCTGACAATGCAAAGTTATACTTTTCAATTTCTAGAGATTAACCCTTTTACCCCCACACTATTTGGAACTTTCCAACCCCTAACCCCCAGGCATTTTTTTTTTCAAGCACATTTTGCAGTATATTCTTTTTAAATTGCTCTAACAGCCTTAATTTTTGTCATAGAGAGGTCAGGTTGGTCTCATTCTCTTGGAAAATGCCTGGAATTTCTCAAAAAATTATAAAAAATATGCAAAAAAAAAAAAAACGTAAATAGCCATTTTTTGCAAGGACGTACCGGTACGTCCATGGGGGTAAAGGGATGAGTTTTGTGAAACGTACCAGTACATCCTTTGGGGGTAAATGGGTTATCACTCATATTCAAGTATTTGAGATTTACAATTCTTACCATTTAAGCACAATATCTGGAGCTTATCTAACCGTTCATGGCTCTGGCATAATAGACTTGTATTGAAATATATTTGTTATTTCAAAGTTAAAAGACTAAATTATCATTATTATTACTAGCCAAGCTACAACCCTAGTTGGAAAAGCAAGATGCTAAAAGCCCAAGGGCTCCAATAGAAAAAAATAGCCCAGCGAGGAAAGGAAACGAGGAAATAAATAAACGTAATAAAAAATTGTAATAAAATATTAAAAAAAAAATTAACATTAAAAGTTATTTCATATATAAACTATAAAGACTGATGTCAGTCTGTTTAACATAAAAACATTTGCTGCAAGTTTGAACTTTTGAAGTTCTGCCGATTCAACCACCCAATTAGGAAGATCATTCCACAACTTGGTCACAGCTGGAATAATTTTCATCATTCCTTTGGCCTGTGCCTTCAATGATTCCTAATTTTCATCTACAAATGGTTGCTAGCCACGAGCCGAGAAATATGACGGATTAACCTGGTTAAACGTCTAAAAATCATCCAAACACATACCATTAACTGCAAAGTGGTCAAGAATTGCCCTCTCCCAGAACTTCCTTCATCAAACTGTGACGTCATCTTTTTAAACAATGGATCGACATCGAACTCCAAATCAAACTGATGGATGTCTATGTTTTTTATATTCGCTTCTATCACCGCTTTTTTCTTGGTCTGCAAATACAAAATGAAACGTAATGCATATTTGAAATTCCCGGAAATGGTTATTTTCAACTACATTAATTACAAGACTGCACAAAAAATGACTGGAAGATGTTAAATACACCGGAAGATGCATAAGCAACTCTCTGGTGGGTATACGAGGTGCCTCACACTGAGGGACCTGGGGGAACCCAAACTAAAAAAATAAGGCAAATAAGGGATCATAAATGATACAAAAATAACTACTGTAGCATCTCCTTATCGATTACAATAAATAGTATAACACCAAAACAATTTCATAACACAATGTCATCTATTCCTTAAAGCATTTCTCTGACTATCATCAAGAAACAAGTAAAGTAGGTATTTCGAAAAAACAGTAAATTTTCACAAGAAACTTTAAACAAAAAAAATGGGCTGATAAATCATCCCTTTATAGTAATGGACCATCTACATAAAAACAATTTTACCTTCTGTTTCCTTTTTAAAACAACTTGATCACCTCCTTCGCCCATTTCTTCGTCACCGTCCTTCTTTCCTTGGGTTCGTCCGAGACCACCGGCCATTTTCAACGTGTCAGTGTGCACGCTGTCGACACGATAGGCGTAGATCTTCGTGCTTGCATCCAAGGTACAGCTCGCAACCTTCAGAGACGAGGGGAAAAATTCACATTAAAAATAAGCCACAAATTATTCTTTCGTTAAGTTTTCATTCATTTTGTTCCATCAAAGGTTCGAGTCTTAACGAGCAATCAATAGGTCAATCAAACGATATTTTCAAGTAACTCGCCTGGAAATTGTTCATGTCGGAATCCTTCCTCTTCAACATCTCGGACATGTAATCAATAAGCTGGAGGTTGAATGCATTCTTCACGCTGATTTTCTGTCAAAAGAAAATGTCAAATCAATTTGGGCAAACATTCAATTTTAATTAGGAATTTAGAACACTTTACAAAATTTCAGTTCCTCCAGGCATTTTTCAGCTGTGCAATGAAGAAACAAAGAGAAATCTACATGCACACACATATACTGACGATGCTAAAAAAAATACATAAAGTTGCCTTCACAATAAATTTGTAGAAGGAATGATGAGTCGATGAGAACAATAAGTTTATCATCTTTCTCAATACCTTCCCAAATAAATTTCTTAAAAATGACAGATTGGGTTATAAATAGATGAAAATTGCCAACTTTGTATGTTGGAGAATTAAACACGAACTCAGATGAATCTTTTTTTGAACACAACTTTCAACACTCCAGAGGAATTGTACTCCAGTAATCCATTGTCGAGATGTATATCACATAGTGAACTTTCCAACCCTTAACCCCCAGGGGTTATTTTTTTCCAAGCACATTTTGCAGTATATATTTTTTAGATTGCTCTAACAGCCTTAATTTTCGTCATAGAGAGGTCAGGTTGGTCTCATTCTCTTGGAAAATAACTGAAGTTTCTCAAAAACTTATCAAAACTATGCAATAAAAATTGTAAATAGCAGTTTTTTGCAAGGACGTCCCAGTACGTCCATGGGGGTAAAGGGATGTGTTTTGTGAAACGTACCAGTACGTCCTTTGGGGGTAAAAGGGTTAATAAATTTGAAAAAAATGAAGGGACATTCATCAGCTTTATACCGACTGGAGCTGGATACAAATCATTTAGTAGAAAGAATCAGTACGGTTGATGACTAACTGAAAATTACTGACTGACTTGGTAATATGTTATTTTTATAATAAAATAAATTTTTGAATATACTTACCCGGTGATTATATAAGCTGCAGCTCTGCTGCTCGACAGAAAACTCTACGTTCAAAATCCGCCAGCGATCGCTATGCAGGTAGGGGGTGTACTTCAACAGCGCCATCTGTCGTGCAGGTACTCAGTACTCAATGTAAACACAGAACTCAATTTTCTCCTCGGTCCACTGGGTCTCTATTGGGGAGGAAGGGAGGGTCCTTTAATATATAATCACCGGGTAAGTATATTCAAAAATTTATTTTATTATAAAAATAACATTTTTCAATATTAAACTTAGCCGGTGATTATATAAGCTGATTCACACCCAGGGGGGTGGGTAGAGACCAGCAATAAATGTTTACATTATTATGAGCTAAGGATTTTTTATTTCATTTTAGCAGTTATTCAAAATAACAAACATAAAATAAATAAGTACCTGGTAAGGAAGTCGACTTGAACAATTACTCTGCCTTTTTAAGTACGTCTTCCTTACGGAGCCTCGCGATCCTCTTAGGATGCTGAGCGACCCCTAGGAGCTGAAGTATCAAGGGTTGCAACCCATACTACAGGACCTCATCAAAACCTCTAATCTAGGCGCTTCTCAAGAAAAGAATTTGACCACCCGCCAAATCAACCAGGATGCGAAAGGCTTCTTAGCCTTCCGGACAACCCAAAAACAACAATAAAAAACATTTCAAGAGAAAGATTAAAAAGGTTATGGAATTAGGGGAATGTAGTGGTTGAGCCCTCACCCACTACTGCACTCGCTGCTACGAATGGTCCCAGGGTGTAGCAGTTCTCGTAAAGAGACTGGACACCTTTAAGATAAAAAGACGCGAACACTGACTTGCTTCTCCAATAGGTTGCATCCATTATACTCTGCAGAGATCTATTTTGTTTAAAGGCCACTGAAGTTGCGACAGCTCTAACTTCATGTGTCCTTACCTTCAGCAAAGCTTGGTCTTCCTCACTCAGATGGGAATGAGCTTCTCGTATCAACAGTCTGATATAATAGGATAAGGCATTCTTTGACATAGGCAAAGAAGGTTTCTTAATAGAACACCATAAAGCTTCTGACTGTCCTCGTAAAGGTTTAGTTCGTCTTAAATAGAACTTAAGAGCTCTAACAGGGCATAAGACTCTTTCTAGTTCATTTCCAACCATATTTGAAAGGCTTGGAATATCGAACGATTTCGGCCAAGGACGAGAAGGTAGCTCGTTTTTGGCTAGAAAACCAAGCTGTAAAGAACATGTAGCCGTTTCAGATGAAAATCCGATGTTCCTGCTGAAGGCGTGAATCTCACTGACTCTTTTAGCTGTGGCTAAGCAAACCAGGAAAAGTGTCTTTAAAGTGAGATCTTTAAAGGAGGCTGATTGTAGTGGCTCGAACCTTTCTGACATAAGGAATCTTAGTACCACGTCTAAATTCCAACCAGGTGTAGCCAAACGACGCTCCTTCGTGGTCTCAAAAGACTTAAGGAGGTCCTGTAGATCTTTGTTGTTGGAAAGATCTAAGCCTCTGTGACGGAAGACTGATGCCAACATGCTTCTGTAACCTTTGATAGTTGGAGCTGAAAGAGATCTTTCTTTCCTCAGGTATAAGAGGAAGTCAGCTATTTGGGTTACAGAGGTACTGGTCGAGGATACTGATACTGATTTGCACCAGTTTCGGAAGACTTCCCACTTCGACCGGTAGACTCTAAGAGTGGATGTCCTCCTTGCTCTAGCAATCGCCCTGGCTGCCTCCTTCGAAAAGCCTCTAGCTCTAGAGAGTCTTTCGATAGTCTGAAGGCAGTCAGACGAAGAGCGTGGAGGCCTTGGTGTACCTTCTTTACGTGTGGCTGACGTAGAAGGTCCACCCTTAGAGGAAGAGTTCTGGGAACGTCCACTAGCCATTGAAGTACCTCGGTGAACCATTCTCTCGCGGGCCAGAGGGGAGCAACTAACGGTAACCTTGTCCCTTCGTGAGAGGCGAACTTCTGCAGTACCTTGTTGACAATCTTGAACGGGGGGAATGCATATAGGTCTAGATGTGACCAATCCAGTAGAAAGGCATCTATATGAACTGCTGCAGGGTCCGGGATTGGTGAGCAATATATTGGGAGCCTCTTGGTCATCGAGGTTGCGAAGAGATCTATGGTAGGCTGGCCCCATGTGGCCCACAGTCTCTTGCACACATCCTTGTGTAGGGTCCATTCTGTTGGAATGATTTGTCCCTTCCGACTGAGGCAATCTGCCATGACATTCAAGTTGCCTTGGATGAACCTCGTTACTAGAGAAAGGTTTAGATCTTTTGACCAGGTGAGGAGGTCCCTTGCGATCTCGTACAACGTCATAGAATGGGTCCCTCCTTGCTTGGAGATGTACGCCAAGGCTGTGGTGTTGTTGGAGTTCACCTCCACCACTTTGCCTTGAATGAGGGACTTGAAGCTTTTCAAGGCCAGATGAACTGCCAGTAACTCCTTGCAGTTGATATGTAACATTCTTTGACTCGAGTTCCAAGTTCCCGAGCATTCCCGGCCGTCTAATGTCGCACCCCAGCCCGTGTCCGATGCGTCCGAGAAGAGAACGTGGTTGGGAGTCTGAACAGCCAGAGGCAGACCCTCTCTGAGGCTGATACTGTCCTTCCACCAAGTCAGGGACGACTTCATCTTCTCGGAAATGGGGATCGAGACCACTTCTAGCGTCTTGTCCTTTTTCCAGTAAACAGCTAGGTGAAATTGAAGGGGACGGAGGTGTAGTCTTCCTAACGAAACGAACTGTTCCAGGGATGATAGTGTCCCTATCAGACTCATCCACTGTCTGACTGAACATCGTTCCTTCTTCAGCATGTTCTGGATGCATACCTGGGCTTGACTTGTTCTGGGGGCCGACGGAAAAGCCCGAAAAGCTTGACTGTGAATCTCCATCCCTAAATACACAATAGTTTGGGATGGGACCAGTTGAGACTTTTCCATATTGACAAGGAGACCCAATTCCTTGATCAGATCTAGAGTCCACTTTAGATTCTCCAGACAGCGACGACTGGAAGAAGCTCTTAGAAGCCAGTCGTCCAAATAGAGGGAGGCTCTGATGTCCGCTAAATGAAGGAATTTGGCTATATTCCTCATCAGCCTCGTAAACACAAGAGGAGCTGTGCTTAGGCCAAAGCACAGGGCTTGAAATTGGTAGACAACCTTTTCGTAAACGAATCTCAGAAAAGGTTGGGAGTCTGGGTGGATGGGGACGTGAAAGTATGCGTCCCTTAGATCTAAAGAGACCATCCAGTCTTCCTTTCTGACCGCTGCTAGAACGGACTTTGTGGTCTCCATGGCGAACGTCTGCTTTGTGACAAAGACATTCAGCGCACTGACGTCTAGCACCGGTCTCCACCCTCCTGTCTTCTTTACCACTAAGAAGAGACGGTTGTAGAAGCCCGGGGATTGATGGTCCCGGACTTTGACTACCGCTCCCTTTTCTAGTAAGAGAGACACCTCCTGCTTCAAAGCTCGTCTCTTGTCTTCCTCTCTGTACCTGGGAGAGAGATCGATGGGAGACGTTGCTAGAGGGGGTTTGCGTACAAACGGGATCTTGTACCCTTCTCTGAGCAACTTCACAGATTGTGCATCTGCGCCTCTTTTCTCCCAGGTCTGCCAGAAGTTCTTGAGTCTGGCTCCCACTGCTGTCTGAAGAAGGTGGCAGTCAGACTCTGCCTTTAAAGGACTTGGTACCTTTCTTCTTCCCATGTCTCCCTTCGGCACGAGCACCTCCTCTGCTGGAGGCTCTGCCACGAAAGGGCGGAATGAATCTGGGCGCTGGAGTGTCCATCCTGGGTCTTGACAAGGTAGGCAAAGGGGTGGCTTTGCGGGCAGAGGACGCAACCAGGTCATGGGTGTCCTTCTAAATCAAAGAGGCAGCAATCTCCTTAATCAAGTCCTCTGGAAAAAGGCACTTTGAGAGAGGAGCAAAAAGAAGTTCTGATCTTTGACACGGTGTTCCTCCAGCTGACAGGAAAGAGCAAAGGTTCTCCCGTTTCTTGAGGACCCCGGATACGAACGAAGCCGCAAGCTCACTAGATCCGTCACGTATGGCCTTGTCCATGCAGGACATTATGAGCAAGGAAGATTCCTTGTCAGACGGGGAGATCTTCCTGCTCAAAGCTCCCAGACACCAGTCCAAAAAGTTAAAGACCTCGAAGGCTCTAAATACTCCTTTCAACAGATGGTCTAGGTCCGAAGGAGACCAGCATATCTTAGAGCGTCTCATGGCTAGCCTGCGGGGAGAGTCTACCAGACTTGAGAAGTCGCCCTGGGCAGAGGCAGGAACTCCCAAGCCGAGAACTTCTCCCGTGGCATACCAGACGCTCGATCTGGAAGAGAGTTTCACAGGGGGAAACGTAAAGGCTGTCTTCCCTAGGTTCTTTTTGGACTGCATCCAATCTCCTAAAACTCGTAAAGCTCTCTTGGACGAGCGGGCGAGGACGAGTTTCGTAAAGGCAGGCGCGGAAGACTGCGTACCTAAAGCAAACTCTGACGGAGGAGAGCGTGGAGCCGCAGACACAAACTGGTCCGGATACATCTCTTTGAACAGAGCAAGAACTTTTCTAAAGTCCAAAGAGGGTTGCGTGGTCTTGGGTTCGTCAAGGTCCGAATGTGGGTCATCAATGTGTGCCGCGTCGTCATCATCAGAGAGTCCATCATCCGAGAATTGAGGAGGAAGCGGCAAAGGAGTAGGAATCGGCTGGTCAGCTGAGTCCGGCAGCACAGGTGCACGCGTGACTGAACCGGACGCAACGTCATGGAACTGTTGCCCAGTCTGTGAACTGGCAACAACCATAGCAGCGCGGGGACGCATAGCGTCTACTCCAGACTGTCTAGTCTGATGTGGGCGAGCAGAGGTAACCACACTGGGTTGCGGAGGTTGACGCACCGCGTCAAAACAAAACAACTTAGACTGTTGTTGTACCTCGCGAACGTCAACGGAAGGTTTCGTGCCTCGCTGAACGTCAACATGCGGCTGGCAGGGTACACTGGAACGCATGGGTGGCGGGACTCTCTCAGCTGGAGTGCGGCAGAAGGTCGCCTCAGCGTCCACAGGACGCACAACCGTGGGTGGTTGTAGGCTAGAGGTTGGTGCAGCGTCAACCTTCTCCGCACGAAAGTTCTGCATCAATGACGTTAACTGATACTGCATGGTCTGCAGCAAAGACCATTTAGGGTCTACAGGAGCAGGTGCGGCAACAGACGGTGTGACTGCCTGATGCGGTACCGCTTTGCCTCTCTTAGGAGGTGAGCAGTCGTCGGAAGACTGCAGCAAGTCCGAACTGACCCAGTGGCTACAACTGGGCCGTTGGACTTGCGCGGAAGGGACCGACTTGCGCTTAAGAGGCCGCGAGACCTTGGTCCATGGTTTCTTACGAGAAACCTCTTCCGCAGACGAGGAATAAATGGGCTCTCTCGTCTTTGTGTGGGTGGGGCGATCTTGGGTAGATACGCCCGAAACCACGGAGGGAACGTCTGTTCGCTGATTAAAGCCTCTCGAACCCTTTGGTCGTACGACATTGCTTCTCCCCTGGACTTGGGAGCTTGCAAGAGGTCCCGGACTGGGAGGACGACAGGCACGAACAGACGAACCCTCAAGCGCAACACTATCCACAACACTATCACTCACTTTATCACTACCCACTGCACTCTTACACTTCAGCTCCTTGACGTTTGCCATGAGCTGGTTATGGTCACTAGCCAAGGACTCGACTCTCTCACCCAGAGCTTGGATGGCACGCATCATATCTGCCATCGAAGGTTCTTGAGTGCTAGAAGGGGGATCAGGAGCAACCACTACAGGGGAAGGAATAGGTTGTGGGGCATGAGGAGAGGAAAATTCAACGGAGCGAGATGAACTTCTCCTGACTCTATCTCTCTCTAGCCTACGTGTATATTTCTGGAATTCGATAAAATCGAATTCCGAAAGCCCAACGCATTCCTCACATTGATCTTCCAATTGACAGGTTATATCCCGACAATTGGAACAAACGGTGTGAGGATCGATAGAGGCCTTCGGAAGACGCCTTGAACAGTCCCTAGCATTACACTTCCTGAATTTAGGGACTTGAGAAAGGTCAGCCATTTTGAATTAGTCAAAAGGGAATTCAAAAACTATCCAAAGTCATCAACAAATAATCCGATATCAACAAAAGAATGCAAGGATGTATTGAAGATAAAGCCTGCAAAGCGAAAGCTCAAAACTAGAAACGTGTACTTCACCAAAAAGTTGTGAAAACCAATCCAGTTAGCAACAGCGAATTAGTAGGTCTTGCCGGTGGCACGACAGAGAGAAAATTGAGTTCTGTGTTTACATTGAGTACTGAGTACCTGCACGACAGATGGCGCTGTTGAAGTACACCCCCTACCTGCATAGCGATCGCTGGCGGATTTTGAACGTAGAGTTTTCTGTCGAGCAGCAGAGCTGCTGCTTATATAATCACCGGCTAAGTTTAATATTGAAAAACTAGTTTTGAACCAGGGGAAAACCATGATACTATCTTCAAGCACTGTAAACAAAATTAGGAGCCAAGTGATTATTATTATTATTACAGGCTAAGCTACAGCCCTAGTTGGAAAAGCAGGATGCTATAAGCCCAAGGGTTCAAACAGGGAAAAATAGCCCAGTGAGGAAATAAGGAATTAAACTATACATACATATACCAAAGGCACTTCCCCCAATTTTGGGGGGTAGCCGACATCAAGAAGAAACAAAACAAAAAAGGGGACCTCTACTCTCTACGTTCCTCCAGCCTAACCAGGGACTCAGCCGAGTTCAGCTGGTACTGCTAGGGTGCCACAGCCCAACCTCCCACATTTCCACCACAGATGAAGCTTCATACTGCTGAGTCCCCTACTGCTGCTACCTCCGCGGTCATCTAAGGCACCGGAGGAAGCAGCAGGGCCTACCGGAACTGCGTCACAATCGCTCGCCATTCATTCCTATTTCTAGCACGCTCTCTTGCCTCTCTCACATCTATCCTCCTATCACCCAGAGCTTTCTTCACACCATCCATCCACCCAAACCTTGGCCTTCCTCTTGTACTTCTCCCATCAACTCTTGCATTCATCACCTTCTTTAGCAGACAGCCATTTTCCATTCTCTCAACATGGCCAAACCACCTCAACACATTCATATCCACTCTAGCCGCTAACTCATTTCTTACACCCGTTCTCACCCTCACCACTTCGTTCCTAACCCTATCTACTCGAGATACACCAGCCATACTCCTCAGACACTTCATCTCAAACACATTCAATTTCTGTCTCTCCATCACTTTCATTCCCCACAACTCCGATCCATACATCACAGTTGGTACAATCACTTTCTCATATAGAACTCTCTTTACATTCATGCCCAACCCTCTATTTTTTACTACTCCCTTAACTGCCCCCAACACTTTGCAACCTTCATTCACTCTCTGACGTACATCTGCTTCCACTCCACCATTTGCTGCAACAACAGACCACAAGTACTTAAACTGATCCACCTCCTCAAGTAACTCTCCATTCAACATGACATTCAACCTTGCACCACCTTCCCTTCTCGTACATCTCATAACCTTACTCTTACCCACATTAACTCTCAACTTCCTTCTCTCACACACCCTTCCAAATTCTGTCACTAGTCGGTCAAGCTTCTCTTCTGTGTCTGCTACCAGTACAGTATCATCCGCAAACAACAACTGATTTACCTCCCATTCATGATCATTCTCGCCTACCAGTTTTAATCCTCGTCCAAGCACTCGAGCATTCACCTCTCTCACCACTCCATCAACATACAAGTTAAACAACCACGGCGACATCACACATCCCTGTCTCAGCCCCACTCTCACCGGAAACCAATCGCTCACTTCATTTCCTATTCTAACACATGCTTTACTACCTTTGTAGAAACTTTTCACTGCTTGCAACAACCTTCCACCAACTCCATATAACCTCATCACACTCCACATTGCTTCCCTATCAACTCTATCATATGCTTTCTCCAGATCCATAAACGCAACATAAACTATAAAACAAGTAATGAATAATCAAAATGATATATCATTAAATTAGATATTCATATGTAAACCATAAAAAAAATCTGAAAGATATAAATAAGATAGAATAGTGTGACCGAGCATACCCTCAAGCAAGAGTAGATATACAAGAACACACGTAAACATACGCACTTACACTACTTCTGGCGAAGGGGACACTACCCATCAATAATAAAATATTTCAATGAGATGGGGATAATACCTTACAGAGGAATTTATACAATTATTACCTTAAAGTTACGATAAACTACTACATCTGTTTCATTGTTTAGAATATTTTTTTATTTGTAAAACTAGTTCTTTTACTGAGTTTTTTGCTTAATATCTACAATTTTTTCAATGTATATACCATTAGCTTTCATATACCATCTTTCCTTATCATATAAATATGCATTTCCATTTGTTTTTAGGCTAAGATTCTCATTTATATGTATCTATTTGTATACATATGATTATGTATATGTATGCGTACATTTTGTATATCTATATCCATATTTACTTTATTTTTTATTTTTACTTAATTGATGATATTATTTTGTTGTATTATTGCCCGAAGAGCTCTGCTCCACATGGGCTTGGACTGAGTCTTCTTTTCTTTTTGTAAATCTTTGAATGTAAATATTTTTTGTCCAATAAACATTATTATTATTATTATTCTTATTAATTCAGTTGGAGTCACCAAATCTTTCGTTTTACTTGCTCAAACAAGACCAGTTCCAAGATGGTAATGACCTTCATATATTCTGCCCAAAGAATTGATCTTATATCTAATATATATATACACTGTAGTATTTTAAATTCAAGCACTACTGTATAACAAATGAAACAGCCCAAAAATTCACAATTTATACTCACATTAGGAGAAACCTTGAAAGCTATGAAATAAAATTACCTAGTTAAAGTTTTCTAAATATTCATAGTCTGTAATGTATGACATCTGACTAACAATATAATCGTTAAACCACACAATGCAGAATTACAATTAAGCTTTTAAAAAATCTGGGAAGTTGTACGTTCATTATAAAATTTAGTACGCAAATATGGTTCCCGTAACTCACGTGTGTTCAGAATTAAACAATTAGTTTGACGACACAATCTGTCATTGAGAGACTATAATATGTACATTTCTATTCTTATCAATTATGCTACAAAGTTTGAAAGCTCAATTTAGCTGGCAAAGTAAAAAAAAAAAAAAAAAAAAATAGAAGTTCTCCCATATCACAACTACCACTGCAATGCATGTCTATTGAAAGATGAGCCTTACTGGAAACACTTAGTTCTTTGTCTCCAATTGATGTGGGGAGGAGGGTGAGATCAAATGAATGTGGTGTAAGTATCAAAATAAAAAAATTCATACAACATATTCTGTTTATTTCAATAAGTTTTACCCAACATTAACTGTGCTAAATCCCACATTGACCACATGATGGGTGGTGGTAAAAAATCAAGGATAGTCATGGAAATCAACCTGGAAATAAGAGGTAAACAACAAAATACTCTATACAATTCTTGCTTTTGATTAAACCAGCAGAAAATCTAGGCCATTTTTGAGGTAGACAGAGGACTTGCAAAATTGAAGAGTATTACCCCCAGCAAAAAGGACTATTATTACTAACAAAACATCAGAGAGGGCTGGTCAATTTCTCATGTATCCAAGGTGCTAATACGACCATTCTAAGGAACCTAAAATCACCTGTAGTGCCAAAATATAAAAAAACAATTTCCTAATCTAAAATTTCCCCTACTGCAACAGGAGCCCTGGGGTTCGAGTCCCGTTCAAACTTGTTAGTTCCTTTTGTCGCTGCAACCTTACCATCTTTGTGAGCTAAGGATGGGGGCGTTTGGGGGAGCATATAGGTCTCTGCTGAGGCATCAACAGCCATTGCCTGGCCCTGCTTGGTCCTAGCTTGGGTGGAGAGGGTGCTTGGGCACTGATCAGATGTAAATATGGTCAGTCTCTAGGGCATTGTCCTGCTTGATAGGGCAATGTCACTGTTCCTTGCCTCTGGCATTCATGAGCAGCCTTGAAACCATTATAGTTCACCATTAAAAATAAATAAAATTAATTCCCACTTACATTTTCGGCATTGAGTTGAATACACTTGGTGTAGTGTTCTGACAGCTCTTGATTCGTAAGACCCGCAACAACGTTCAAGGACTTGCGTCTATCCGAGGAATTGGTCGTGGGTGATGAAAATGTCCGCATTTGCAACTGCTGCTGCAGACGATTGAGTTGGCGTTCTTTCTTTTCCTTTTCATCGTTGTTCTGGAAATGATTAAATAAACTATAGTAAAATCTGCATTTAATAATATACAGTAAATAAAACTTATATGCACTATACAAAGAACTTCTTCCATTTCCTAACATTCTATATTCTATAATTACTTTTGTTCTGCAAAAGAAGTAAGGATGTTACCAATAGTGTAAATATCTACTATCATATGATTAAAAAGATTTGCATGACATATACTATTATTATAATAAACTATTATTATTACTAGCTAAGCTACAACCATAGTTGCAAAAGCAGGATGCTATAAGCCCAGGGGCTCCAACAGCAGTGTGAACCTTACTGCTCACACCTGAAAATGAGGAAGAATTATGAAAGTTTCTAAGCAAGCCAACTCCAGAGCATGGAAGAGAATGCTCGCTCTCAACCATAGTCAAAATCAAAGTGGAGTTACTGTGGGTGAGCAACCGGTACGGTTGTTGACACCTCGTTAAATGTTTTTATAGCTGTGTTCCAGCTTCCACTGTTATCTATCTCCTATGTAAAGAACTAGGGTCTGTATTTGTGTCGGGATAAAAAGGAATTACTGTACAGCAAAAGTAATTAATCATTACCAAACAATTCTTCTTACTGGACTGTAATTGTTCAGTGGCCACTTTCCTCCTTGTAAGGGTAGAAGTGACTCTTTTGCTATGGTAAGCAGCTCTTCTAGGAGAAGGACACTCCAAAATCAAACCATTGTTCTCTATTCTTGGGTAGTGCCATAGCCTCCGCACCATGGTCTTCCACTGTCTTGGGTTAGAGTTCTCTTGCTTGAGGGTACACCTGGGCATGCTGTTCTGTCTTGTTTCTCTTTCTCTTGTTTTGTTAAAAGTTTTTATTGTTTATATAGGAGATATTTATTTTAATGTTGTTGCTCTTCTTAAAATATTTTATTTTTCTTCGTTTCCTTTCCTCTTTTTTCCCTATTGGACCCCATGGGCTTATAGCATCCTGCTTTTCCAACTAGGGTTGTAGCTTAGCAAATAATAATAATAATAATAATAATAATATACATACCAAGACAAGCCAAAAGGCCTGTCCTCCCTCAAAATAACATATACCTTACTGGAATATGAAACCTACCTTCCATGAACATTTACTATATATCACCAATAATTACTTTAGGGTAGGACAGTTGCCTGTGACACAATTTTCTTCCATCAAACCATTTGCCACTGGAGACATACGACGTACACTTCAACATAACAGTAAATGTATACATTCCACATCAAAAAACCTGATTAAAATTGAACCAAGACTCTGATCTTATAAGTTAGACATAACACACACAGACCTTACCTCTGGTACATCCATAAAGACATCATCAGCTAAAGGAGTTCCATCTGACAAAATTGGATACTGGTTGACATTAACCGGGGTTTCTGCTAAAACTGGGGGAATGATGCTGCGACGTTTTACGGGTGACACCCCAAAGCTTGGCCGCGCCTTTTTATGTGATCGCATTTTGTTGGAGTTTTCCTTGTTCATCTTGAAAGGAAAGAAATAGGTATTAGGAATATACTATACTGTGCAGGTGTTAAACAAGATACTACCAGATAAAATATGATATTTTAATTATAAAATAAATTTTTGAATATACTTACCCGGTGAATATATAATAGCTGCTACTCAGCGGCTCGACAGAAAACACACTCAAAAAACTCGCGAGCGATCGCTATGAAGGTTGCGGGTGTGCCCACCAGCGCCAACTATCGGTCAGATACCACTCTTGCATGTAAACAAACCCTTCAATTCTTCTCGTCCCGCTGCGTCTCTATTGGGGAGGAAGGGAGGGCCTTTAATTTATATATTCACCGGGTAAGTATATTCAAAAATTTATTTTATAATTAAAATATCATTTTTAAATATTTAACTTAGCCGGTGAATATATAATAGCTGATTCACACCCAAGACGGTGGGTAGAGACCAGAGTTAATTAAGTTTACAGCGTATAAGCTAAGAGTTTTTGACAGTTATCAATATAACAAAAACAAAATATATAGGTACCTGGTAAGGAAGTTGACTTAGACGATTACTCTGCCTTGTAAGTCTGTCTTCCTCACGAAGCCCAGCGATCCTCTTAGGATGCTGAAAGACTCCCAGGAGCTGAAGTATAAAGAGTTGCAACCCATACTAACAGGACCTCATCAAACCCCTAATCTGGGCGCTCTCAAGAAATGACTTTGACCACCCGCCAAATCAACCAGGATGCGAAAGGCTTCTTAGCCTTCCAACCCATAAAACAATATTAAAAACATTTCAAGAGACAGATTAAAAAGGATATTGGAATTAGGGAAGTGTAGTGGTAGAACCCTCACCCACTACTGCACTCGCTGCTACGAATGGACCCAGTGTGTAGCAGTCCTCGTAAAGAGTCTGGACATATTTCAGGTAAAATGACGAGAACACTGACTTGCTTCTCCAAAAGGTCGCATCCATGATACTTTGCAGAGATCTATTTTGCTTGAAGGCCACGGAGGTTGCTATAGCTCTAATCTCGTGCGTCTTAACCTTAAGCAAAGATCGGTCTTCCTCACTCAAGTGGGAATGGGCTTCTCGTATTAAAAATCTGATAAAATATGACAAAGCATTCTTTGACATAGGTAAGGATGGTTTCTTAACCGAACACCATAACGCTTCAGATTTACCTCGTAATGGCTTAGTACGAGCTAAATAGAACTTAAGAGCTCTAACGGGACATAACACTCTCTCCAGTTCGTTGCCTACGATCTCTGATAAGCAAGGAATATCAAAATATTTAGGCCAAGGACGAGAAGGCAGTTCATTCTTGGCCAGGAAACCAAGTTGAAGAGAACAAGTGGCTTTTTCTGTAGAAAAAACCGATGTTCTTGCTGAAGGCATGAAGTTCACTGACTCTTTTAGCCGAGGCCAAGCACACCAGGAAAAGAGTCTTGAGATCCTTCAGGGAGGCTGAATGTAATGGCTCAAACCTGTCTGACATGAGGAACCTTACGACCACGTCTAAGTTCCATCCAGGAGTAGCCAAACGACGTTCCTTAGAGGTTTCAAAAGACTTAAGGAGATCTTGTAGATCTTTATCGTTGGAAAGATCTAAGCCTCTATGCCGGAAGACCGAAGCCAACATGCTCTTGTAGCCCTTGATCGTGGAAGCTGAAAGGGAGCGAACCTTTCTCAGGTGTAAGAGAAAATCAGCGATTTGGGCTACAGAGGTACTGGACGAGGATACAGATACTGACTTGCACCAGTTTCGGAAGGTTTCCCACTTCGATTGGTATACTCTAATGGTAGAAGCTCTCCTCGCTCTTGCAATCGCACTGGCTGCCTCCTTCGAAAAGCCTCTAGCTCTAGAGAGTCTTTCGATAGTCTGAAGGCAGTCAGCCGAAGAGCGGGGAGGCCTTGGTGTACATTCTTTACGTGGGGCTGACGTAACAGGTCTACTCTTAGAGGAAGACTTCTTGGAAAGTCTACCAGCCATCGAAGTACCTCGGTGAACCATTCTCTCGCGGGCCAGAGGGGAGCAACTAACGTCAACCTTGTCCCTTCGTGAGAGGCGAACTTCTGCAGTACCTTGTTGACAATCTTGAATGGTGGGAATGCATATAGGTCTAGATGAGACCAATCTAGAAGAAAAGCGTCTATATGTATTGCTGCTGGGTCTAGGACTGGAGAGCAATAGATTGGAAGTCTCTTGGTCATCGAGGTTGCAAAGAGGTCTATGGTGGGTTGACCCCAAGTCGCCCAAAGACTCTTGCACACGTCCTTGTGGAGGGTCCATTCCGTAGGAATTACCTGACCCTTCCGACTGAGGCAATCTGCTAAGACGTTCAAGTCGCCCTGAATAAACCTCGTTAACAGGGAGATGCCTCGATCTCTTGACCAAATGAGCAGGTCCCTTGCGATCTCGTACAGTGTCAGGGAGTGGGTGCCTCCTTGCTTGGAAATGTATGCCAAGGCTGTGGTATTGTCCGAGTTGATCTCCACCACCTTGTTTCGAAGGAGACTCTCGAAGTTCATCAAGGCCAGGTGGACTGCCAAAAGCTCCTTGCCGTTGATGTGCATGCTCCTCTGACTTGAGGTCCACAGACCTGAGCATTCCCGACCGTCCAGGGTCGCACCCCAACCCAAATCCGATGCGTCTGAGAATAGAACGTGGTTTGGTTTCTGAACTGCTAGGGGAAGTCCCTCTCTTAGACTGATATTGTCGTTCCACCAATTCAGGCATGCCTTTACTGTTTCGGAGATCGGGATTGAGACCGCCTCTAGCGTCTTGTCCTTTCTCCAGTGAAAAGCTAGATGGAACTGGAGAGGTCGAAGGTGTAGCCTTCCTAGCGAGACAAACTGCTCCAGGGATGATAGAGTTCCTACAAGACTCATCCAATTCCTGACTGAGCAGCGTTCTCTCTTCAACATCCGTTGGATTATGAGCAGGGCTTGCTCTATTCGGGGGGCAGACGGAAAAGCCCGAAAAACTGGACTGCGAATCTCCATCCCTAAATACAGTATAGTTTGGGATGGAATCAGCTGGGACTTTTCCATGTTGACCAAAAGTCCCAATTCCTTGGTCAGATCCAATGTCCAATGAAGATCCTGCAGACAGCGATGACTGGACGAGGCTCTGAGAAGCCAATCGTCCAAGTAAAGGGAGGCTCGGATTCCCAATAAATGGAGGAATTTTGCCACATTCCTCATAAGCCTCGTAAACACGAGAGGAGCAGGACTTAGGCCAAAGCACAGGGCCCGAAACTGGTACCCCACATTGTCGAAAACAAACCTCAGAAAAGGTTGGGAATCTGAGTGAATGGGGATGTGGAAGTATGCGTCTCTTAGGTCGAGAGAGACCATCCAGTCTCCCTTTCTGACCGTTGCTAAGACTGATTTCGTGGTCTCCATGGTAAACTTTGTCTTCGTGACAAAGACGTTCAGAGCGCTGACGTCTAGCACCGGTCTCCAACCTCCTGTCTTCTTCGGTACTAGGAAGAGGCGGTTGTAGAACCCCGGTGATTGAAGGTCCGAGACTTTCACCACCGCTCCCTTCTCTAGCAAAAGAGACACTTCTAGTTTCAGGGCTTGTCTCTTTGATTCCTCTCGGTACATGGGAGAGAGGTCGATGGGGGAAGTCGCTAGAGGAGGTTTGTGTACAAGTGGAATTTTGTACCCCTCTCTGAGCAACCTCACAGACTGTTGGTCTGCGCCCCTCTTCTCCCAGGCTTGCCAGAAGTTCTTGAGTCTGGCACCTACTGCTGTCTGAGGCTGCGGGCAGTCAGACTCTGCCACGTGAGGACTTGGCTCCTCTCTTCTTTCCTCTCTTTCCCTCGGCACGAGTACTTCCCCTGCTGGGAGCTCTGCCACGAAAGGGCGGAATAAACCTGGACGCCGGAGTGTCTATCCTTGGTCTTGCAGAAAAGGATGTCGAAGGAGTCCCTTTGCGAGCAGAGGACGCTACCAAGTCATGGGTGTCCTTCTGCACGAGTGACAAAGCTATGTCCTTAACCAAATGTTCAGGGAACAAAAACTTCGATAAGGGAGCAAAGAGTAGCTCAGATCTTTGACAGGGAGTAACTCCTGCCGACAGATAAGAGCAAAGGGACTCTCGCTTCTTAAGGACTCCTGAAGTAAAAGAGGAGGAGAGCTCATTGGATCCATCGCGGATGGCTTTATCCATGCAGGACATAATGAGTACGGAGACATCTCTATCAGCCGATGAGATTTTCCTACTTAAGGCTCCCAAACACCAGTCAAGGAAGTTGAAAACTTCAAAGGCTCTAAAAATGCCTTTCAGCAGATGGTCAAGGTCCGAGGATGACCAACTAATCTTCGAGCGTCTCATGGCTAGGCGGCGGGGAGAGTCTACAAGGCTTGAGAAGTCGCCCTGGGCAGAGGCAGGGACTCCCAAGCCGAGAACTTCTCCCGTGGCATACCAGACGCTCGATCTAGACGAGAGTTTAGATGGAGGGAAGGCAAAGGACGTCTTCCCCAAACTCCTCTTGGTTTCCAACCAATCGCCTAAAAGCCGTAAAGCTCTCTTGGATGAGCGAGAGAGCACAAGTTTTGTAAAGGCTGGCATGTCAGCAGGTACGCCTAAAACAAACTCAGACGGCGGCGAACGAGGAGCAACAGAGACGAAGTGATCGGGAAACAACTCCTTAAAAATTAACATGACTTTCTTAAAGTCCATTGATGGCGGAACAGTTCTGGGTTCATCAATATCTGAAGGATGATCCTCAGGCTGAGGGTCAGCAACGTCCTCATCTGAAGGTTCCTCATCTGACAACTGCTGAGAAACAAGCAAAGGGGTTGGCAATGCTTGACACACAGCGTCCACACGCACTGGTGCATTAGTAGCGGACCAGGACGCAACGTCATGTAACTGCTTGACAGTCTGTGAACTGTCAACAACAACAGGTGCGTGAGGACGCACAGCGTCCACCCGAGACTGCTTTGACCGCCTAGTCTGAGCAGTCAAAACAACTCTAGACTGCGGATGTTGACGCTCAGCGTCAAAACAAGTCAACTCCGATGGTTGGCGAACGTCCTGAACGTCAACAGGAGCATCAGCAAGTTGCCTAACGTCCAAATGCGGCTGAAAATCCACACGAGACCGCATCGAGTGTGGTTCTAAACAACCTGACTGACGTGACTTGGCTACGCCAACGTCAACAGGACGCACAAAGGAACGTTTGGGTGGCTGAAGGCCAGGATCTCGATGAGATAAACGGCTAGGCTCAACGGAAACCTTATCGGTAGAATAGTCTTCCATAAGGGAGGCAAGCTTAGACTGCATGTCCTGCAGTATAACCCATTTAGGGTCCACGGGAATGGGTGCGGTAACCGACGGGGTTAACGTCTGAGACGGCACAACCTTGCCTTGCTTAGGCGGCGAGCAGTCATCCGATGACTGCAACGGGTCCGAACTGTCCCAATGACTACATCCAGGACGCTGGACCTGTCCTGAAGGGACCGACTTCCGTTTAAGAGGCCTAGAAACCTTGCTCCACGGTTTCTTGCGCGAAAAGCCTTCGGAAGACGAGGAGAAAACGGGCTCTCTCGTCTTATGGTAGGGGCGATCTTGGTGAGTACGCCTGATACCATAGAGGGAACGTCTGTTCGCTGATCAAGGCCTCTCGAACCCATAAGTCGTACGACATTACTTCTCCCCTGGGCTTGGGAGCTTGCAAGAGGTCCCGGACTAGGTGAACGACAGGCACGAACAGACGAACCCTCGGTCGCAACACTGTTCACAACACTTTGCGCACTAATCACTTTCCCACTTTCCGCTGTGGCACTCTGACACTTAAGTTCCTTCACGTCAGCCATGAGTTGATTACGATCAGTTGCTAACGCTTCAACTCTTTCCCCCAAGGCATGAATAGCACGTAACATGTCTTGCATAGATGGTTCCTGAGTGCTAGAAGGGGGGTTAGGAACAACCACTACAGGGGAAGGATTAGGTTCAGGGGCATGGGGAGAGGAAAAATCTACAGACCTAGATGAACTCCTCCTTACCCTATCTCTCTCTAGCCTACGTGCATACTTATCGTATTCGAGCCAATCGAATTCCGAAAGGCCCACGCATTCCTCACACCGATCTCCCAATTGACAGGTTTTACCCCGACAATTGGAACACACAGTATGTGGGTCGAGAGATGCCTTAGGAAGACGCCTATTACAGTCCCTAGCATTACACTTCCGAAATCTAGGTACTTGTGAAGGGTCAGCCATTTTGAATTAGTCAAAGAAATTCCAAAAAACAATCCAAGTCATCAACAATTAATCTGATTCAATAAAGAGTTCAAGAGTTTATGTTGAGGAAAAACACCTGCACTGCGAAAGCTCAAACCAAAATGAAGTACTTCACCAAATATGTTGAGAAAACTCCAGGTTCTACAGCGAGTATTGATACGTCTTGTCGTCAAGGTCGACAGAGAAGAATTGAAGGGTTTGTTTACATGCAAGAGTGGTATCTGACCAATAGTTGGCGCTGGTGGGCACACCCGCAACCTTCATAGCGATCGCTCGCGAGTTTTTTGAGTGTGTTTTCTGTCGAGCCGCTGAGTAGCAGCTATTATATATTCACCGGCTAAGTTAAATATTTAAAAAGAGATGTTTAATGACACAGCTCTCTTAGAATTCTTTGCACTGATCCATACCCTATATTTTTGTATTTGAGAAAATCATATAAAGGTTCTTTTTAAGGAAATGCCTTAGAACAAACATCTTCTGTCAAAGAATGTTAACATCTTCTGTCAAAGAATGTTGACAATGTATACTGTAATACATACTGTACATACATGCAAGAGGTTTTTAAAGGTTTAAAGGTCGCTCATGAATGGCAGAGGCAAGGGACAGTGACATTGCCCTAACAAGCAGGACAGTGCACTAGAGACTAACCATATATTATATGATCAGTGCCCAAGCCTCCTCTCCACCCAATCTAGGACCAGGGAGGGCCAGGCAGTGGCTGCTGGTGACTCAACAGATAGACCTATAGGCTCCCCCAAACCCCCATCCTTACCTCACAAGAATGGTAAGGTTGCAGACATTAAAGGAACTAGCGAGTCTGAGCGGGACTCGAACCCCCGGATGGCAAACACCAGGCAGAGACGTTACCAATCAGACCACAACAACAAGTACCATCCATTGGAGTCAGGTTTGGACGACTCTAGGCCAAAATTCGACAAACAAAGAGCTTCTTGGAACTTACTAAATTTGTAAATTTATGTTTTGTACAACCCTAAAATTTACTAGTCCTACGATGAATGATATAGCATCGTAACTCATTAGATAATGGAAAGAGAAGAAACAGCCCCAAGATATATAAGGACCTAGGTTAACCCTTTTACAGTACCCCCAATGGACGTACTGGTACGTTTCACAAAACTCATCCCTTTACCCCCCAATGGACGTACTGGTACGTTTCACAAAACTCATCCCTTTACCCCCCCCATGGACGTACTGGTACGTTTCACAAAACTCATCCCTTTACCCCCCAATGGACGTACTGGTACGTTTCACAAAACTCATCCCTTTACCCCCATGGACGTACTGGTACGTTTCACAAAACTCATCCCTTTACCCCCAATGGACGTACTGGTACGTTTCACAAAACTCATCCCTTTACCCCCCAATGGACGTACTGGTACGTTTCACAAAACTCATCCCTTTACCCCCCAATGGACGTACTGGTACGTTTCACAAAACTCATCCCTTTACCCCCCAATGGACGTACTGGTACGTTTCACAAAACTCATCCCTTTACCCCCCAATGGACGTACTGGTACGTTTCACAAAACTCATCCCTTTACCCCCCCAATGGACGTACTGGTACGTTTCACAAAACTCATCCCTTTACCCCCCAATGGACGTACTGGTACGTTTCACAAAACTCATCCCTTTACCCCCCAATGGACGTACTGGTACGTTTCACAAAACTCATCCCTTTACCCCCCAATGGACGTACTGGAACGTTTCACAAAACTCATCCCTTTACCCCCCAATGGACGTACTGGTACGTTTCACAAAACTCATCCCTTTACCCCCCAATGGACGTACTGGTACGTTTCACAAAACTCATCCCTTTACCCCCCAATGGACGTACTGGTACGTTTCACAAAACTCATCCCTTTACCCCCATGGACGTACTGGTACGTTTCACAAAACTTATCCCTTTACCCCCAATGGACGTACTGGTACGTTTCACAAAACTCATCCATTTACCCCCAATGGACGTACTGTACTGGTACGTTTCACAAAACTCATCCCTTTACCCCCCAATGGACGTACTGGTACGTTTCACAAAACTCATCCCTTTACCCCCCAATGGACGTACTGGTACGTTTCACAAAACTCATCCCTTTACCCCCCAATGGACGTACTGGTACGTTTCACAAAACTCATCCCTTTACCCCCATGGATATACTGGTACATCCTTGCAAAAAACTGCTATTTACATTTTTTTTTTTTTGCATATTTTTGATAACTTTATGAGAAACTTCAGGCATTTTCCAAAAGAATGACCTCTCAATGACGAAAGTTAAGGCTGTTAGAGCAATTTAGAAAATATATACTGTATTGCAAAATGTGCTTGGCGAAAAAATAAAAAATAAAAAATAAAAAAAAAAATGCCTGGGGGTTAGGGGTTGGAAAGTTCCAAATAGCTTGGGGGTAAAAGGGTTAAGTTAGATTGGCATGGTAAGGTTACACGTATCCTTGTTTTTCAATAGTTTAACTGGTGTGTTTTACTCCACAATGCAGCTAATTTCCCACTGTAATTCCCTTTTTAAACAATTCTCCAAGTGGGTCCTGCATCTTTGAAACTAGTAAACAGGTACTCATTTAGGAGCCTTTGTGTAACGACGGACAGGAACACTTGCATAGAACATCATCTAATTTAAACTCCGCCACCTAACCTAACCTATAACCTGTTTCTTTCCCTACAATACGTGTTCTAACCTACAACCCGTGTCCTAAGTTACGACTCGTGTCCTGACCTACAACCCGTGTCTTTACCTACGACCCGTGTCCTAACCTACAACCTATGTCTTAACCCACAACCCGTGTCCTATCCTACAACCCCTGCCTTCACCCACAATCCATGTCTTTACCTACAACCCGTGTCTTTACCTACAAATTGTGTTTTAACCTACAAACCGTGTCCTAAACTACAACCCGTGTCTTTACCTACTTACCTAACAGGGCCGCTAACGACTCCCAAGACTGCCATATTCTGAGCGATAGTGTTGAACATAGGGGAGTTATGGGGCATGGCCGTCTTCATACATGCACCCCATCATTTACGATAAAAATTTAGGTAAAATTAGGTTTACCCAAACTCGGATATCCAAATAAAAAATACAGTATATTATTCTTGCTTAAATAGTGTTTTCAACAAATTTAACCTTGTTATATTCCGTAATTAATTAGATTTAGAGACACAAGACCTAAATAATAACTTTAAATAATGGGTTTCCACAGTGGGAAATTGAGGTTTTTGGGTGGGAGAATACAGAAAACGAGTAAAATAAGAGCTGTCTAATCTAAAGACACCAGTCATCATAGTAAAAAAGTTAGTGTAATCTAAATCGAATAATAATGAAACACTGTCAAAACACCGGAGCTTTTGCTCTCCAGATTTCCGGATGCATAAAAAACGGGTATTATTTTAATGTATTACAGGGCAATGTAACCTAAGAAAAAAACTACTTTTTCTTATAGAAAAAATTACGCTCTCTTCAAAACACGACAATGTAACCTAGGAAAAAAAACTACTTTTTCTTATAGAAAAAATTACGCTCTCTTCAAAACACGACAATGTAACCTAGGAAAAAAACTACTTTTTCTTGTAGAAAAAATTACGCTCTCTTCGAAAATGACACTCCAACGCAAATTTTATCCTATTTTCTATGGAGACGAATCATTTATAGCCGTCTTCATCATAATATTATAAATACATCATTACTTAAATGAGCTAATGATTTATTGGTTTTCACTTTGCTGTATGCACCCAATTCAACAATATTTCACTGCTCCTATGTTTTGACAGGTGGAACATGCTTCGCTGCGAACATTATCTCCGTGGTCTTGTAAATATTTCGACGTTATCAATAATAATTTTGGCGTTATCAATTATAATTTTGACTTTAATTATCAATTATAATTTCGGCGTTAATTATCAATTATACAAACTTCATCGGCAAAATCAGCAAATATTTCCATAACCCTGAATTTGCGGAAGATTCAGGTACCTTTTTCATATGAATCATCTCAAAAATATATAAATAAAACGATCGATATCTACATTTGGTTGAAACTGTAACAATACCAAAATTAAGACCAGATAAAGATAAATCACTAGATAAAGTGTACAATAGATAAGTAGAGTTAGGATACGCCTCCTAGGTTAGGTTAGGTTTTCTAGTGTTTTTTTTTCGATTGGAAAATGTTAGTTTTTCATTCATATATTTTGGAATTTTAAATCTATAATTCGAAAAAATACGAATTTGCCATAATTGTTTGTACCAGAACAATTCAAGGTTACTATATAAATATACTTCTTACCTCTTCTTCATTATCAATATTAATTTATTAATATAAGATGAGGCGTAGGATAGTAAATATTAATATTATTATACGAAAAACAGTAATATACAAAAAACCCGGGCAATAGGCCATTTTAAATAGCCTGCCGAAGAACAGAGGACCGGACTTTGACTTATAAAAACATAAGATTAATTTAGTCTAGGCCTATTTAAGTTGAATTTATAAGTTCCTCGTGATACCAAAGAGACTTACGAGAAGGAACTTTCACTTATATAGGTTGAAATCTTAATATTTCTAGTAAGAAATAAGGAGATTTTTCATTCACTTACGCGGGAACTGCAGTCTGTCAAACCAAAACAAACGCTCCGACCTCTATATAGTGACCACAATTTCGGTATAGTAACTGAAATTAATAAAATATGGCCTGAGTTTGATTGTACTTTCCATGGAAAATCACATACATAACATAATAACGATCCACATAACACAGTTTTAGATATAAAATGGTTGAAAGTACGCTTCCAAACACACTCACTATGGTTTGAATACAAAGTCTCGTCAGACGCGAGATTTCTCGAGGATTTGCGAGTTGAAGCGCCAGACTTGAAACATCTTTAGAATAGATTTGGATTCAAAAATGCTAAAATTCGTATTGTGAGATCAATGGCGATGTTCTCTTATCGATTAATAAAGAGGCTTATTTAGTGGTAGAAAGGTCCTCGAACTAATGACTGTATAATAGGGTTATAATTGCTTATATACTGCACATTTACTTTAGCATCTGGAACTCCTTGTAAGCAATTATAACCCTATTATACAGGCATCAGTTCGAGGACCTTTCTACCACTAGAGAAGCCTCTTTATTAATCTATAAGGAAGCATCGCCATTGATCTCACAATACGAATTTTAGTATTTTTTAATCCAAATCGATTCTAAAGATGTTTCAAGTCTGGCGCTTCAGCTCGCAAATCCTCGAGAAATCTCGCGTCTGATCTCTAGCAGGAGCTGCAGGACCCACGGGATTTGTTAGCTGTGAACATCTTTAAAGTATTTAGATAATCATATAACATAAATTTTGCTTATACAATTCAGTTTACCTCTTCCTTAATAAGAGATTATATTAGCACCCTAAGATTTTGCATTCCTTCCATGCTCTTTCGATTTGTATTCAGCTCAACTTTCCTTTGCGTCTTCCCCTCCACATTTTATCTAAAAAATATTCCCAATGAACCAAATATGCCCGTCCTTAACAATTAAAGTCTTTTTATCATTGGATAACCTACATGCTCTCACATTGTAGGCCTATGCTGTTACAGGTAACATCCAAAGGGAATATTGGAAACATCAATTATTCCATTACTAACTTAAACAAAAAATCTATGGAGAGAGATTATAAAGCTAATTTTCTTTATCCCTGCTTTTCAGTGAGGTTAATCTAAAAAGTTATAACTTTGTTCATTGGAGAAATATAGTAGGCCTACTTTTCCTCTTTCAGTGCAAATATCTGTCGTCATTGTTCAACACTTAAGACTTATGTCACTTGTGTGATGAAAAGAGACATGGTTCTTATCAATGACTACGGTCAAAGGTATAAAAACCTGCTGAGAGCAATACTCACCGGAGATGGGGTGCAGATAGTGTCCTATACCTGGGTAGGCCAGGATTAATAGAGTACTCTACTAATCCTGGGCTAGGCTTATGTTACTGACTATCTTAGGGCAGCTATAGTTGCTGTACTCAGGCAATCTAAAACAATAACAACATTAATGTACTCATCACTGCTCATAACACTACGCCCCACTTGCTGTATTACCATGACTTTTATCATACCGCTTGGCAGGTAATTTTACTACTGTGTACCTAAGATTTCCTCTCTGGTAACGGATACAACCAACGTTTGGATGCAATCCTGTGTAACTTCGAGCACAAGGAAAGATGCATTGATGATACAGTTCAATACTACACAGACTTTGAGAGTAATGGTGGCACACCATGGAATTTCCCAAGACTGTGGAGAAATTAGAAATTGGGATGAACCTACCAGGTTCCAGTTTGCTAAGAAGAAAATGCCCTAACAATTGATTTGATAATAGGTGGAAGGAGATTTCGTAGCAACAGAACTCACTGAACTTTACACGAAATGTCTGCAAGAATAAGATACTGAACCAAAATGAACCAAAATATCTAAAAGAATGCCTGAATAAACTAAAACTAGAAACAAATGTTAACATAAGACACATGAGTGACAAACATAGGCTATATCTGAACCAAGAACAAATAGTAAATTTGGTGAAAGGGCTTTTAGCTACTGTGCGCCTAGACATTATAATAAACTGCCAACTGAAATGAAGGACCTAAAGGGAGCAATTGAATTTAAGAAGAAACTAAAGACATTACTTTTCACAAGATCATATGATTTGGAAGATGCTACAATCAAAGAATTGTATAAGTTATAATGAAAATGTTTCGTTAGATGATTAATATGGACCCGCCCGAGAAGTAGTTCACTCGACTTCAGTGGAGGGTTGGATTTAAACCCAAAACAAGTAAACAAGTAAATGCTCTCTATACCTACGGCTCGGAAAAACTTTATAACTATACTAATTCACAAAAAGGAAGACACAAAAGACCTGAAAATTACCATCCAATAATTTTACACTCAATAATACATAAAATATTTACAAAGATCATATTTGACCAAAAAGAAAGACAGCTAGACTGTAATCAACCAAGAGAGCTGGCAGGCTTTAGAAGTGGGTATTTAGAAACTGACCATATACATGTAATTAACCAACTAATGGAAAAGTCAACTAAGTATAACAAACCACTGTATATGACATTCATGGACTACCAGAAAGCTTTTGATTCTTTCAAAACGTCAGCAGTAATGAAATCCATTCAAAGACAAGGACTAGATGAATCTTGCAGGTATGTTAGAACACCTGAAGTTGTCTTTATTATTATTATTATTATTATTATTATTATTATTATTATTATTATTATTATTATTATTAGCCAAGCTACAACCCTAGTTGGAAAAGCAAGATGCTATAAGCCCGAGGGCTCCAACAGGGAAAAATAGCCCAGTGAGGAAAGGAAATAAGGGAATGAATAAATGATGAGAATAAATTAACAATATATCATTCTAAAAACAGTAACAACGTCAAAACAGATATGTCCTATATAAACTATTACCAATGTCAAAAACAGATAGGCCCTATGTCATATATAAACTATAAAAAGACTCATGATAGCCTGGTTATCATAAAAACATTTGCTCCAACTTTGAACTTATGAAGTTCTACTGATTCAACTACCCGATTAGGAAGATCATTCCACAACTTGGTAACAGCTGGAATAAAACTTCTAGAATACTGTGTAGTATTGAGCCTCATGATGGAGAAGGCCTGGCTATTAGAATTAACTGCCTGCCTAGTATTACGAACAGGATAGAATTGTCCAGGGAGATCTGAATGTAAAGGATGGTCAGAGTTATGAAACATCTTATGCAACATGCATAATGAACTAATTGAACGACAGTTGCATATGGGAAGTACAGCAATCATAAAACTACATAAAAATAGTAAGAAAATTTCGAATGAGAAAGGAGTTGGTCAGGGAGACCCAAGCTCACCTAAATTATTTAGAGTGTGCCTAGAAGAGGGTTTTAAGAGTTTAAATCGGGAAAATGTAGGAATTAACATTAATGGAGAATACCTTAACAACTTGAGATTTGCAGATGACATAGCTGTGTTTAATGAATCGTGGGAGGAATTGCAAAATACGATAGAAGATTTTAATAGAGAAAGTATAAATGTAGGACTGAAAATGAATATAAGTAAAACCAAGATTAAAAGAAGGTTAAGCGTGGGATGAAGACCTTTTGGTAAACAAAATGAGATTATGAAATGTATAATGCCACTTTCTCTAAAGATAAAACTATTTAATCAGATGGTCCTATCAGTAATAACTCATGAATTGGGAAACTTGGAGCCTTACTAAAATCTGAGAAAATAAGCTAGTTACAACTCAGAATTTTAGATATACTATATATGCACACATACAGATTTAACACTTCCTACCCCCATCCCTCTTTCCTAACTACAGTACATCCCAATGGTACAGCCATTATTATTATTATTATTATTATTATTATTATTATTATTATTATTATTATTATTTGCTAAGCTACAACCCTAGTAGGAAAAGCAAGATGCTATAAGCCCGAGGGCTTCAACAGGGAAAATATCAAAGCGAGGAAAGGAAATAAGGAAATTACAAGAAAAGTAATTAATTGAAATAAAATATTTTAAGAACAGTAACATTAAGATAAATCTTTCATACATAAACTATAAAAAACTTATAAAAAAACAAGAAGAGAAAAAATGTAGAATAGTGTGCCTGAGTGTACCCTCAAGCAAGTAAACTCTAACCCAAGACAGTGAAAGACCGTGGTACAGAGGCTATGGCACTATCCAAGACCAGAGAACATTGGTTTGATTTTGGAGTTTCCTTCTCATAAATGAGCTATTCTTGTGGGAGACTGTGGTTGCCACTTTCCAAATGTGCCTCTCGAGGTAACTTCGATCAAACAGGGTATGACTGCTCCCGCTCCACCCTTCCGGTGGGGTGACATGAAAGAAATATATACTCAAACCCTCTTGCTTGATCAAGGGTAAACTCGGGCACACTATTCTATCAATTTCTCTTCCTCTTGATTTCTTAAAGCTTTTATAGTTTATATGAAAAATATTTATTTTGATGTTGTTACTGTTCTTAACATATTTTATTTTTTCCTTGTTTCCTTTCTTCACTGGGCTATTTTCCCTGCATTTAATTCTAATACTCAGACCTTCTCCATCATGAGGCACAATACTACATCGTATTCTAGAAGTTTTATTCCAGCTGTGACCAAGTTGTGGAATGGTCTTCCTAATCGGGTATAGTTGAATCGGTAGAACTTCAAAAGTTCAAACTTACAGCAAATGATTTGATGTTGAACAGGCTGACATAACTATTTTTTTATAGTTTATATATGAAATATCTGTTTTAATGTTGTTACTTTTCTTAAAATATTTTATTTTGATTTTTAATTTATTCTCATATTGTTTATTTGTATCCTTGTTTCCTTTCCTCACTGTGCTATTTTTCAGTGTTGGAGCCCTTGGGCTTATAGCATCTTGGTCTTCCAACCAGGGTTGTAGCTTAGCAAGTAATAATAATAATAATAATAATAATAATAATAATAATAATAATGTACCCTGACAATTACTCTCTCTCTCTCTCTCTCTCTCTCTCTCTCTCTCTAGACACACACACACACACACATATATATATATATATATATACATATGTATATATATACATATATGTATGTATATATATATACATATATATATATATATATATATATAGAGAGAGAGAGAGAGAGAGAGAGAGAGAGAGCAAATGTCCCACTACACTATTATTATTGGATGTTTCCCAAAAATAAAATGAGCCGAAACTTTGCAGAATGGCCGATAGGCCTACATCACACATCCTGTATGGTTCACAACGCCTCTCATCCTCTTAATGACCTATCCGTGAGGTAGGCCTATTTAGCCTACCTTTTATATTCTGAAGGTAACGAACCTCATACCAATTTTGCAATTTGTTCATTGATATGATGTTCAAATAGCTACGGAAATCCTTCAGTGGTGATTGGTAGTTAATCAGTGATATAATAGAGGAGGGAAATTGTCAAAGACCGGTTGCCATAGCAACGTAGGAACGCTTGCATTTAACCGGGAATGGTAGCAGAGTTGCCATTCAATTGCCTTTCGTGCTAGATCTAGCGCGTTTCTGGAGAATTTAGCGCATTTCTCCTATCTGGCACAGTTGTCCTTTTAATGTCTTTGGGTTACTCTATGTGATAACTATAAACAAACCCAGCATAATATATATATATTGCTTTTTCCGTCGATAATATGATGAACTGGTTTCCTCCAGCATCTTTACCCCAACAACTGTATTGAAACAATTTCCGCCTTTCTATCTTATTTCTCTTTTTCTTAAGCTTTTTAGTTTATATATGAAATATCTATTTAAATGCTGTCACTGTTCTTAAAATACTTTATATTGTTCATTACAGTACGCCTCTGGAAGTTCTATTTCCTTTCCTCACAGGGTTATTTTTCCCTGTTGGGGCCCTTGGACTTATAGCATCCCGCTTTTCAGACTAGGATTGTAGCCTAGCAAGTAATAATAATAATAATAATAATAATAATAATAATAATAATAATAATAATAATAATAATTATAATAATAATAATAATAATAATAATAATAATAATAATGATAATAATAGCATCTTGCTTTTCCATTTAGGGTTGTAACCTAGCAAGTAATAATAATAATAATAATAATAATAATAATAATAATAATAATAATAATAATGATAATAATAGCATCTTGCTTTTCCATTTAGGGTTGTAACCTAGCAAGTAATAATAATAATAATAATAATAATAATAATAATAATAATAATAATAATAATAATAATAATAATAATAATATCCTAGACCTAGGAAATAATTTTACGCTTTTCTAGCGCGTTTTGGAAGCTCATGCAGCGCGCCTTTAAAATCAGAAATGGCAACACTGAATAGTGGCAGGTGAGAGGTGATACAATGCTGCCTGGGGGGCAGGGGTCCCAGTCTACCGAACGGTGGCCTAGTGAGTGGACGCCTCTCAAGTTTGGTCCCGAAGCAGACTCCATTTGCCGGCATTTCCACTGTATGCAAAGGATAGATGTCCTTCGGTATAAAAGTCATTTTGACATGCGGTGATATCACGAATCCTTTATACAGATTAAGGAAGTTATATAAGAACTGTAGGCCTATTGACAATGTTTAATGGCATGAATTTCATTGATAGTGACTTGAATTAAGAACTATATCGAAGGGAGATATAAGTGTGGAAGGAATTGCAGCTAAGCTACAATGAAGATATTGGTAAGTAATTAAATAAATTTAAATACCTTGATTGTTTCATATATATATATATATATATATATATATATATTTTACCCACACTATCTTGCAGTTAGGAATGGGAGAGGGTTTGGAAAGGCTTAAACCTGTCTAAATATTTTGTAATTTCTGACGTGTCGCATACACTAATATATGTATATATGGATGTTTATGTATATATATATATATATATATATGAGGCTCATTATTACACAGTATTCTAGAAGCTTTATTCCACCTGTGACCAAGTTGTGGAACGATATTGTTAATAGGATAGTTTGAATCGGTAGACCTTAAAAAGTTCAAACTCGCAGCAAATGTTTTTATGTTGAATAGGCTAAAATAAGTATCTTTTTATTGTCTATATATGAAAGATATGTTTTAATGTTGTAACTGTTTTTTTAAATATGTTATTTTAATTGTTCATTATTTCTCTTGTTAAAATTATTAACTGATTTCCTTTTTTCATTTGGCTATTTTTTCCTTGTTGGAGTCATTGGGCTTATAGTATCCAGCTTTTCGGACTAGGGTTGTAGCTTAGCTAGTAGTATATGTATGTATATATATATATATATATATATATTAAGGTTAAAGGTCAAGGTCGAGAAATAATCTGCCGCGGCGGAGGTCTGCGCTCTACCAAGTGTCACTCATATACAGACTAGAGTATATATATATATATATATATATATTCATCTCTTCGCAGTGGCTATTCAGTCTCTAAAGCAGCATCACGTTCTTAACTTACTAAAGATTTTTCTTGGTGATAGCGAAGAGAAGTTACAAAATCTTGTTAACGAGTTTGCAAGTAGAGAAGGTTGACATTGTTGGTAACTGTTAGGGTAATGAGTTTAAAGGGAGGCTGTAGGGATGGGAATTTAATATCAGCTTAAATTTGGATTTTGTTAAGTATTATAGGCGTTTGAGTGTAAGAGTTACATTATGTGAATTTAAAGAAGCTATCAGGATCTTTGTAATTCATTTAAGGAGAATATTTTGTGTGTGTGTGTGTGTAAGAGGGAATCTCCATTTCCCTATAATACAAATAGGCTAACATGTGGAGTTGCAGATTCTGCAAGAACTATCGAGCTTGAGCGAGACAGGAACTCACGTGCGGCAAGTCGCCAAGATGGGACGTTTCCCAGTAGGCCACTGCAACCCTTAAATAATACTCGCATAGACACTGAATGATTGTGTCATATGTTGAGAAACCTATGTATACGCAGTGTGAGATATTCTGTGGTAATTTGAATACGAAGGAAATATTCACAAAGAAGATCTTGCTTGTTTCTCGTTTCATTCATCTTCATCAACATTCGTTCCTGAGTTAACCGGCTCACATAGACTTATATGTTTTGGGTTTAAATCCAACCCTTCACTGAAATCGACTGAACTACTTCTCGGGCGGGTCCCTATCAATCATCTAACGAAACATTTTCATTATAACTTATACAATTCCTTGATTGTAGCATCTTCCAGATCATATGATCTTGTGAAAAGTAATGTCTTTAGTTTCTTCTTAAATTCAATTGCTCCCTTTAGGTCCTTCATTTCAGTTGGCAGTTTATTATAATGTCTAGGCGCACAGTAGACATGTCCACAACTGTTGTAGGGGGCAATATTATAGACTAATTTCAGGGACAGTTTGTGACCAAATTGTAGAATGATCTTCCTAATCGGGTAGTTGAATCAGTAGAACTTCAAAAGTTCAAGTTGCAGCAAATGTTTTTATATTGAACAGGCTGACATAAGTCTTTTTATAGTTTATATAGAACATGTGTGTTTGAAGCTGTTACTGTTTTTTAGAATGATATATTGTTAATTTATTCTTTTCATTTATTTATTTCCTTATTTCCTTTCCTCACTGGGCTATTTTTCCCTTTTGGAGCCCTTGAACTTGTAGCA